>NC_139231.1:128119341-128315531 GCF_977018435.1 Lepisma saccharinum | reverse complement strand
TCGCTGGATGATCATGAAAAATTACATTTCTAAAATTGCAGGGAGAAAAAATAATAATCTAGAAGTCTCGATTGTGATAACAGAAGAGATGGACGCGACGAAAAAACAAAAAAAAAACATAAGAAGATTAATCGATGCGGACAAGATAAACGATGATCAACGTTTATGCAGAAAAGTTAAACGTATTGTCACGATTAGTCGAACATGTCGCGAAAGGCAAAATAAAAAAAAAATAACTCCTAAGTATGATTACAAAGCGACAGCGCCATCGGCAAGACATAATTACCAGAAAATAACTGCAACCGACACAGTGAGAGGGGTCTTCATATTGTAAGGCCAGTTCATCTGCTTGCTATTAAAAAAATAAATACCGAACCTTGCAGGACACCCCGGGAAGCCTTGAACTGTTCTTGTTGAAACTAAGTGACACTGCTGTGAAGTAAGTCGCTCGATAGTTTTTTAGTATTCAGTCACCAAGCCCGTGGTAGCCATTCTAGGTAGTTGAGTCGATATTTCACTGGAAATAATATGTTTTCTATTGTTGAAAAAAAAGCAAGCTTCCAGTTTGAATGAATAAGCTATTTCGTCCACTCCTGTTGGGTCACCTAGCAAAAAGTTGAAAACAATTTCTTGAAGAGAAAAAAAAATACTGTTTCTTGTCACCAAGCATACGTACATGAAGAATATGCATGAGTTGATTTATTTATTTCTTCTTGTCTCTTTCCGAAGGCATACGCGCTTCTTATTCAAGAACCGGAATATTTGTGCCTTTCGAATCGAATTTAAGGAGGGAGTTCCATGACAAACATCTACTGAAGTTTTTAAGATGAGCCCCCGCAGAGTTTTTGCATGTCCTCTCCCAAGTTAGTGTCTCGTACTTGTGTTTTCGGTTTCCAGTGTGGACAGGTTAGAAACGAGTGTAGTGAATAAGAATCCCTCGGGCCTAATCCTTAATATATATAATATTGTCATTATTATCCTGCTGAAAATAATGTTATGATAGCCGTCGCCATTTCAGAGTAGCAAATATTTAACTCTATTAATTCTTGAATTTTATTTTAGGTTAGGCATATTCAACAAATTCTTTTTTGATTACAATGCAACAATATTTTACATTTCAACATTTTCGTAGCCGTCTAAACGTTTGAGAAAACCTTTTTTTTGTTACCGAGATGATAGAAGAAGAAGAGAAAAAAATAATTGAATAATTTTGAGAACTTCTTAATATTGGACAGTATAACCACTATGTTGTCGATGGAAACGAGGCAAGAACAACATTACCACTATGCTATCGGGGTGAACAGCATTTTTCCATTATCATTTGTGTCCACACACAAAACTTCGTGTCTGTCTGCATCCAATACCTAGATCGAGAAATTCGAACCATGCCTCAGCCCCTTGTGACTTATTTAATTCTTTACACTCATCAAAATATGTGCTTAATAAAATGCCTCAATCGCACGAGCTATGGCATCCTCTGTAAGCATCCAAGCAACCACATGTATAAATTATAGTCTCCCACACATAATGCTCTTTCATGTCCAAATAGATTCGCTTCCTCCACCATCAGGGCAGTGGGAGCTCGTGTACCATGAGGGGTTGAATAGACCTAAAAATCGGTTGGGATGGAAAAAAATGGAGATATTTCTCAGATCAGAATAGGCTTGTATTTGCTGTCCTCGGGTTTAAGAAGCCTAGTTAGTTAGTTGGTTGTTTCCCCCTGCACCATTTCAATTTTTGAATAATCACTTGTTAGTTATGAACGCACCGTTGACATCTTGTCTGATTATTTATGTGTTTGGATTGAGGCTCCGTATTTGCTCGCAACATTTATTTTCTTCTTTTTCTTGTTATATGATTTTTACATTAGAAACGACACATTTCCATTAACAGTATTTCATGTTATGGAAACATTTAAGTCTATACGCCATCGGGGGTGGGATTGCAACCTACGTCATCCGACAAAAATCAGGATCGGTATTGTAACATTTAATTGCTCAGGTCATTTTTAAATATGTACAGCTATAGGTAAACATTGTAACTTGAGCCCTCAGAGTCGTAGACCGGCAAAAATACACCTCTGTTAATCACCTCGTGTGGGGAAGAGGGACAATTGTAGTTGTTGGTGTAATGCACTTCGAAGCAGACGTGCCCCACTTTTTCAATTTCATCAAAACAACTATTATTCATCCTCATCGTTGCCATTAGCCAAAATAGCCTCGCGTTACAATTTTCGTAGTAATCTCCGTTCGCCCCTTGGCTTTTCGTAGATTAACAACAATCGTCTGAAGTTTGAACTCTCCATACCGTTGCAAGCTGTTTTTGTGATTGTCCGCCTCGATTATTCAAAATACCTCATGTTCGCATATTCAAATACACACAAGTGAAGAGGGTTCATATCACATCAGTGATTTTAAATTGTATTCTCAGGGGCCATGCACACATTTCCTAACATTGTTGATTTGTTGTCGATGAGTTGTGCAGGTACAGCCGTGAAGTTGTTAATAAGACCCAACACAGACAAGTCCCCCCCATCATTGCTTTTCGACATAGTTGTTGACTATCAGTATATCAGTATAGAATAACATGGTGCCATTTTCTGTTTCTGTTTGCCAACAAAGCAAATCTACAGGCCACAGGTTCGAGAAACAAGACATTTTTTAAAAATTCTCCTGCGCATAACATGGACCACCTATAGCAATAATATAATATAGATCAATTTTAACAAATATAATTCAAAATTATGTAGTGAGATTTTGGTTTAGTATTTAATCACAACAGCAAAACAAACTTCACAACTAAAGTTAAGTGCATTTTGCATACATGCAGAAACATAAATTTACGCCCCCGAGGTGGTTGTTGGAAGACTATATACAATAAGACACACCGCCCCATTCTTTACAATAATAAAAATATTGAATAAGTAAGCAGTAAAATAAAATTCTTTGTTTCATTTTGATGTAAACAAAAATTATAGTTGATCTGAACCCCCTTGTCCAAATAAAGAGTAAGCTCCGGTCCCATCTGGAGACTGCAAATCTGATATGTATGTCTATTCATAAAACCCAAAAGTTTTAACATCCATGCACATTACCGTACTGTGGCTGTTGCGCCCCACACCCATGTGTAATATTTTATTTCTCTTGTTGGCTGAACGCGAAGATGCTCGAGACTGCTTTCAAAAATTATTTTCAGCCTCGCTTCACGATACAGCCGTATGCATGTAAAACTAGTATATCACACACAGGCAGAGGGGCAAAAAATAACATTTCTCTCTTTCCCTCGCTTTTGCCCATCTTCCAGTGTTCGTCTAGATAGCGTGACTAGCAAAAATATTGAAATCGAAATAAGAATTATCCGTTATGGTCTCCCTCCCTTCTTTGCATGCATGTTGCGCTGACATGTAAATAAGCACTATGCTTTAATAAAAAAAACAACCATTGTACAACTGTATAGATCCTCGCCCATCTCATGCCAGGGACTGGGTATATATCTTGTGTACAGTTTATAGTGGCATCATATTCCTTCACCAGATATCAAACTCGAGAGACTTGCAAGACAGCTCAGGTTATAATTTATTACGAGGTCTGTTTTTTTAAAAATAATAATCGTCAGTCCATATGACAATGCTTGCTGTTTAACTAACAGTATTCAAATCTCTGAGGGGGCCGGGGCATTCCACATTTACCTTTGCTAGAAAACGCAGTGCAATAAATATTCTTTTTAAGTTATGCAATAATTTTGACATTATATTCATGTCCATTCCCCAAACTAGATTTATATACACAACCAACTCTGATGCGACATTGTGAAAGATTCTCGCATGTTCGCGAAACAGGAAATACACGTCATAGCTTCCGTGAATCGAAAGCAAGGTTACTGGGGCACGCAAAATACCGTAAGAAGAATTATATATTCCAAATGCAGGCATCATCATTTTTCTCTTGCACAAATAGAATAATCGGGCTGAATTTCCAGTCTAAAACTACCATGTTCTGGCAGCAAGTATCAAAAACCTGTGGTAATTTTATTATATGATAGGAGGTGAGTGAAATAGTTGTTGTAAGTTACCTTTTAAACCCAGTACGTGTGTAGGAAAAACTGCGTATAAGCTGTATCACACTCTCTCTGTCTGTGTGTCAGGTGGTCGTGTCGTTCGCTAGTTGTATGTCACAGCTTAACCCGTACTAGGTAATATTTTTACATAAGGTAAGTTGACATACTCTGGTAGGGTATATGTTTCAAGCCTCTAGCTGTAGAGCCTATTTGCAAAAAATAAGTTTGGTAACACTACTCGTCAAAAGCAGCTCAAACAGTGTTGCTAGCTGTAGGTTAATTTTCCCCGTTATACAATTGCAAGAGGTGAGTTGCTTATAGCCTATCTGGAAGGCTTGGTGTGTGTGTGTCCATGGCTTATGTCGTAGGTTAATAAAATTTGCAATAGATCTTGTATGTCTTGCCAACCGTCGGCCCTTACATGTGATATAGCAGTTTTACTTATTGTAAGACATAGTGTGTATGTATGAGTAGGGGGAGGTTAGTTTAGTTCACAATAAATCGACCTGTCACGCTATGACCAATTTCTGCTTTTGAGTCACCTGTAAGGCTATATGTGGGTGGGTGAAAAAGCTTAGTTTAATTCACGATAGATCACATTTTAAATTTGTTAGGTTAGTTTTTGTAGAGCTCTCTTTTTCCATCTTTCCTCTATACAGTGAAGACACAATTAGCTAACCTAGCATACAACATACCTTCCTAATTAATATGGATATTGTCACACACTCCTCTTATTTTATACTGTTGTAAATAGAAAAGATTATGTACGGTAAATGTTTTGTACATTATAGGAAAAAAATGCAAAATATCCTCCAATTTTAATTCGAATCGAGTCGAATTTTTACATATTTCCACGCCGCCACATATTGTCCTATTTGCTTCTTTTACTTGCCTTGCTTAATTAACTCTCGCTAATTAGCATTTTTTTGGAAGAAGTCAACTAGAACAACATATGGCGGTATGAGAAATATGCAAATCAAAGAACATTTTAGCAATATATGGGCCCTAGCAATTAGCTTTCTCGACTAAGAGTACTCTTTCAAACGTCTTCTGCTGATCGTATTACTAAACGAGGACGTTTAAAATTTTTGGATGTTGAAAAAGTTTGACCCTACTTTTTTATTTCTATTGTTTGCTAATAGATGGCGCTAATAGTACCCCCTCCCCTCCCCTCTCCCCTCTTCTCCTCTGCTGTATGGCAAATAGCACAAACATAGAAAACAAGATTTTGGAGAGCAAAACATAAAATTTGCATGCATCTGATGTCGAACCAGGAACTTTTATCTTTCGGGGAGTCAACATTATTTCTTACTCAGTCGTCATATAACATGAACGCACGCAAAGATTCACATGTGCTTTTATTATTTTGTGTTCGGTAAGTACAAGTATATTCTTACATAAATTATTGTTTAATTTAATAAATTGTAAAACTCGGAGCCTGCTAAACTAACACTCCTTCTGTATTTCATTAAACTATTGAAAGCGAATGTTGCGTGCACGCGGAAATAGCACAGAAAAAAAAACCGGATGGAAGCAATTTAAAATCACTGGGGCAAGGTCAGTATTACGAGAGCGTAAAAAACACGTGCTTCCATTCAACTTCGAAAAATAAGAATGAATATGTGCATACAGAACACATATGCTTTCTTTTCACAGTTGTAAAATCATATAAATTGTGCATGAAGTAAGTTACGAGAAGGCTCTCTCAATTAGGTACAAGTATTGTACAATTAGGTACAAATTGTTGTACAATTATTTCCCCCAGTTGCCCAGTTGGAGTTGGGGGCATAACACTGGTATTATTTGTAATCACAGTGCTTACTCATGTATTTTGTTTAATATTTTATTTCAAATTCACTGTCAGAAACTAGTGTTGCCAGTTTCTGCATGTAGGTTTACCTACTCTGTTGGTTGTCACTGTCAAGTTTTTAGTATTCGTACAGCATAAAAAGCTATAACTCCCCCCCCCCCTCAAAAATATATACATTGTATACGCCAAGATGCGCAATAGCCTGGCAACACATCATGAAAAAACATGCCAAGAAGACCCAGTGGGTTTATAAGTCAGTGCTACCAATTCCTATTTGTAGGTTAGCTTAGCCAGTGAAAGATCATATAGTAGAATTTTTGTAGAGTGGGTGTTTGCGAGTTCCACGACGCCTTGCCCGAGGATACCCTATGCTGTGTCATCCTGATTGCAGAGAAGTCCTTCGCCTACGACGTGAAGAACGAGAGGGTCACAGAGCAGTTTTAAATTCATAAAAAATTGCCACATACTAAAAATCAACATCCAACACATTTTAGGTTATATAAAATTTGTGAAAACCTTATAATACTGAAATATTAAAACAAACGGAGTCCCCCTTGTAGGTTAGTTCGGTGCGTAAATAAAAAAAATGATAGGTTAAGTTATATCACTTAGGATCGTAAGAAAATTAAAAAAATCGTAAAAAAAAAAGATAGGTTAAGTTATATCACGTAACATCGTGATATACCTACCAAGTACGAGTGGGGGAAAAATGAGTGCAGTGAAAATTTGTACTAAAACATCGCTAAACGCTATAACATCCACAAAAAATTGTCAAAATATGTCAAAAACTTATATTCGATTGATGAAAAAAATACCTATAAAATATGATCCTCAAATAATAACGTTCAAACAGTACCTAAATAAAAAAAATGATAGGTTAAGTTATATCACTTAGGATCGTAAAAAAATTAAATAATCGTAAAAAAAGGATAGGTTAAGTTGTATCACGTAACATCATGATATACCTACCAAGTACGAGTGGGGGAAAAATGAGTATAGTGAAAATTTGTACTAAAACATCGCTAAACGCTAAAACATCGACAAAAAATTGTCAAAGTATGTCAAAAAGCGATATTCAATTGGTAAAAAAAGACCATACCTACTAAGTACTATTTTGAAACAACTAACTTACACTACTGACAGTCTAATCTGGAGTGGGCTTACAGTTCAATGTGGGATCCAAACAACTATTTCTTCCACCGGGTTCTGAACCCGGGACTCCATTACAAGGGGGCAACGTCGCTACTACGCCATCGAGAAGACCAAGAGCACGCCACTGGCCAGTGCACATGCTAACGTCACATCTATTCCAAAATATGTAATTACTAAAGAAATTCGAGTACACAATTGGCTAACACACTGGTGTGTGTTAAAGGAACGTATTAGCAAGCAATGAAAACAATCCTGCCTAGGGTGCAAATACTGTATATCTAGCTACGGTGCTGACTTAGGGGGAATTCGAAGTCATTTGGTACCTATAATATTACATAACAAGACGAAAATCACCTTTGTACTTGGTTTTGCATGTGAAACCATGTAGAAGGATTCTGAAGACATCGCTTGTAATCAAGAACCGGGTTCGATACCCGGTGGAGGCACATAGTGGTTCGGATCCAACTTTAAACTGTAGGTCCAGTCCCGATTAGACACACACACATATATATAAAAAAAACATCTTATTTATATGGAATCAGAGTAAAGCAATAAGGGTTTGGAATTCTCGGAAAATATTTAGTATGATGTTTCCAATCTTCACCAAAGTCTGAACTCGAACCACACACCATCACAATGAAAAAAGAATTAAATTTTAGTGTGAAAATCTAAAGCAAGAAATGTAAATACTGAATGAAAGGCGGGGAAGGAAACCAAGACCTGTTCAGACTGCGATTAAACAGAGGATGAACAAGGAAGAGTCTGTGATACAGGATAAGCAAACACGAGGCGACCCTAGAGTCTCGCGAAAGCTTTCCCGTCTGAGACTCAATGCTCGGGTCAAAGCTGACCGATAAATCAATGGCAGTTCCCAGTTGGAGAAAAGAAACGAGAGAGATTCCTCCGAGCGGCGGAGAGGAGGCTGGGGAAGGAACATTGTAGACTGCTCCACGAAACAAAGCAAGGGTTGGTTCACTCCGTACAAACGGCCTCGTGCGAAACAACCAGCAGTAAGAATGCCGAAACCAAAAACATATTGCGTTACATGCATAGAATTTTTAATTTTAGAAAGTATGAATGAACTGAATGAATGGATGTGAAGAAATATTTGATTTGGTTTGTTATTTAGAGTTGCTTGCGTCGGCATGTGCAGCCATTTTGCATCCTTCATTGTATACAAAACAACAACCCTAATTTAAAACACTTAATTGCAATCACAACGATGAGGATGAGTGATGATATGATGAAGTGATGAAGGACCACTCACAAAGATCACCCATGCCCCGGCCAGGATTCGAACCAGAAACCCCTGGTTGAATAAATATATTGTCTAGTAAACGGTAAGAAAGTGCTCTTTTTAATGGTTTAAAACTATTCTGGGGATCATTTATGTAACAGAAGGAAACGGAAATATGAGTGACGTAGGCTTTGAGGATCTACAATTCTACTCTATGCGTATACTGTGTGTCGTTATATTATTTTCAGAAATGAATGCCGGCCCGGTGGCCAAGCGCATTAAGTTTTAGACTTCCGATCACGACACCGAATTTACCGCGTTCGGCATGGGTGTTATTTGGGAGTGTTCCTTCAACAACTTCATGCAATCATCTTCATCGCCGCGATTAGCCAAAAGTGGCAGAAGAGCGAGGCTAAATAAGAAAAATACACATATACCTGGTGTGTAGGTTTTTCTTAGTTTGAGTTTGAGTTGTGATTTTAAGTCCACTTTATGCACAGGAAGGCTAATCGGGACTAGACCTACAGTTTAAAGTGGGATCCGAACTACTTGTGCCTCCACCGGGTATCGAATCCGGGACCCCTTCATTACAAAGCGATAACGGCACCACTACACCAGTAGCGAATCATGCTACTTATTCATAGGGGGCTGCATTCATAAAAAATAAATACCTTATCTTAACAATTTGAATTGAACTCCATGCGGCGGTCTCTCATTGAATTGTTCATTTTTACTTGTACGATTTAACATTCAGAACACCAGATTATATAACTTACTGCCAGAAAACAAATAACTCTTTGAATCGATTCAAAAACTTAAACTATCACGCACGCACTTACTGACAAGCGAAACGGACGTGTTACATGGCAGACCACTGTTGTTTCTCTCGGTAATCGCATGTTTATGTGCGGTGTCCGCCGTCATAGTGTGAGAGCTTTTGATTTCTACCACTTGGCAGCGCCACCGTACATTGGACTGCGTTGCATGCAGTCCGCTTTTTAGCATCGACAAGGGCCTAGCAGGGAGGGAAGTGGAAACAGTGCTTACGTTAGAGTTAAAGATGTACGTACTGGCAGTCCCCGAGCGGGAAGCGGCTTCATATACCAGTTTGCCGTTTGTCGCGCGCCAAGTGAATTTGAAAGCTCCACACAGCGCAACGGGACGTAGTAAGATAGCGGAAGTATAAATATTTAATTTTTGCACTAATGGCAACAAAATATAATTTGTTTGTGGGGAGGGGCTCAGTCCTGACACCATCGGGGAGGCCCAAACTTCATACTTGACATAATTATTATATAATATCAAATATGTTCACCATTACCCCGACGACGCTGTGTAATATTCCTAAACCAGAATTGAATGTAACTCTGTCTGTGAGCAATAAAATTATTTATCACAAACTACTGAATGTGAAGAATAATTGGAATCATTTTAGTTGTTAACAAGTAGTCCAAAACGCACATTTCCCTTAAGTGTTCAACATTACCCCACTCTCCCTTATTGGACACTCTCCTTAGCCCGATGCCTTGATTTGCCGATCGCTTCTACCGATTCTGGGTCATCACTTTGCATGGTAGCGAACGCTAATCTCGGCGTTTGGCATAATATAACGGCAGAGGACCGTTAGGCTGACTCATGCCAGGATTATATAATCCGTGCCTAGTGGATGGAAAAGAGGGGAGGGAGGCAAAAATAATAAAAACAAATTTCCTGATTAGGGACGCCATTCCCCGGAGATCAATGCAGAGAATTTCGAACACGCATCGGCATTTTATTTCAAGCCTTCTTCCACAGATGGGTGATAGGGGAGGCAAGGGGGTGAAATGTGCGAAGGGTTGCCCCCGGAGGAAAAAAAAAAGGGAGTTCCCGATTTTTCCAATATCCCAGCTCGTTTGTCAGGGGACATCTGCAAGAGATTTTTCCGGGGGAGAGGCACAGACGGGGGGGAGGGGGAGATGGTTTAGCGATGCCGATGCAATATGCGACAAGGGTTGATTCACGAGTGGCATTCTGAGGCGGACGGGATCGGGAAGGATTCATTTTGTCCCGCGCCGCCTAAACCTTCCAAGGCCATTTTTCTTCGTTTGACGCCGTGACGAACCGGGAAGCGAGGAAACAAAGGTTCCCTAACTAGCTGCGTGCCGAATGTGTTGGAGAAAATACTTGGGAACAGCTGTGCGCGCAAATATCAAGGGCATCGCTCACTCACATAGCCTACATGATAAGTTTTCGGAATCGTCTTAGGTAAGGAAGGAATAAATGAGAGGGAGAAAGGACTCCTGTTAGCACCAAAGAAAGAAAGAGTGACAGAAAGAGAGGATAGAAATGAATAGAGAACGAAGGAGATAAACAGACGAATAAAGAAAGAACGGGAAAGAAAGATAATGAAACAAAGGAAGAAAGTAAAGGAAGACAGGAAAAGAAGAATGAAGAAAAAGAAGCAATAAAATAAGGAAAGAAGGAAATAGAAGACGAAGGAGAAAAATTTAGAAAAAAATAGAGCAACATATGAAGGTAGAAAGGAATTGAGGAAGGAGGGAAGCTAGAAAGAAAAAGAAAGAGAAATGAGGGAAGCAAGAAAGAAGCTAGAAAGAAAAAGAGAAATGAGGGAAGCAAGATAGAAGCTAGAAAGAAAAAGAGAAATGAGGAAAGCAAGAAAGATGCTAGAAAGAAAAAGAAAGAGAAATGAGGGAAGCAAGAAATAATCTAGAAAGAAAAAGAAAGAGAAATGAGGGAAGCATGAAAGAAGCTATAAAAATATAGGAAGAGAAGAAAAAGAAGCAATAAAATAAGGAAAGAAGGAAATAGAAGACGAAGGAGAAAAATTTAGAAAAAAATAGAGCAACATATGAAGGTAGAAAGGAATTGAGGAAGGAGGGAAGCTAGAAAGAAAAAGAAAGAGAAATGAGGGAAGCAAGAAATAAGCTAGAAAGAAAAAGAGAAATGAGGGAAGCAAGGTAGAAGCTAGAAAGAAAAAGAGAAATGAGGAAAGCAAGAAAGATGCTAGAAAGAAAAAAGAGAAATGAGGGAAGCAAGAAAAAGCTAGAAAGAAGAAGAGAAATGAGGGAAGCAAGAAAGAAGCTAGAAAGAAAAAGAAAGGTAAATGAGGGAAGCAAGAAAGAAGCTAAAAATAAAAAGGAAGAGAAATGAGGGAAGCAAGAAAGAAGCTAGAAAGAAAAGGAAAGAGAAATGAGGGAAGCAAGAAAGAAGATAAAAAGAAATAGAAAGAGAAATTAGGGAAGCAAGAAAGAAGCTAGAAAGATGGATGTGGAGAAACAAATGAAGACGAAGAGAGGAGAGTATGAAAGAAAACCAAGCAAGAAAGGGCAATATAAATTAAGGAAAGAAAAAATGATATGGTGAAAGAGATGACAAAAGGGACAGAGGGGGAGACAAAAATTGGTAAAAGAGATAGAGAAACAGATGAAAATGGATAGAAAGAAAGAGAAAAAGCAAAGGGAATATGTGCAGAAAACTTCATCGCTGCAAAGATGACCATGCGCGAGCAACAAAGCAAGGCGACATTTTGCACGATATTGGGAGAATATCCTAGTCCGAGCGACTTGTGCAGTTTATCGTGCCACTTCAGTTCAAAAGGTTGCACATATTACCGAGGGTTTGTCTCCAAGCGTCATGTGTCGCTTGGGTCTGAAAGCTCCCTCAGTGGCGCGTATCGTGTCGCCTCTGTCTGTTGTTCGCAAATGCCCATGTGATCTTATGGACCAAAGGAACCCGTGACGCTTGTCACTTGCGTGAAACTCTCGTGTCGCTTGTAGCTCCCTTAGTTTCAGAAGCTTATACTTTGCGAGAGTGTGCTGCGGAGTTCACGTAAACATCCTCTAGTTGCTGGAGAGCGTTGGTCTAAACCATGATACTAAGAGACATGGTAGGCTCATGCGCATCGCCGGGGGTTCCCCGGGACCGCTGTGACGTCAACTGGTGAGTAACTCGAGATTTCGCCCCTACATCTGGCAGTGAATCTTTGTCTCTCGCTAACAAATAGACGTTTCTTTTTTTAGTGAGAGTTTTCTTCAAAATGGCTTGTGCTGTGTTCCGATTAAATAAGTACAACCGTAAGATTAAAGAAGGAGCTGTTAGGTATTTTAGATTTCCGAGAGATGAAAATGTACGAAAACAGTGGATTTGGCTTCGTAGAAGCGTGTGTACTTCACACATATATGTATACCTAGGTAAAATGTGGAGCATGGGGAATTCCATTTTAGACGCGAATATAGTTTTTTTAATGCAAAATTTACCAAAATAATTTTTATTTATTTATTATTTAGCTTTTACAATTTATGACTATTTCAAAACAGGTTTCAAGACCAGATAACAATTCCAAAACATATAAAGTTCTGGAGCTTATTCTGAGCTCATTTTGAATTTAATGGGAAGGAAAATCAGGAGTTTGTAATATGAAAATTGCGAGCAAAGTTGCATGTATTCATTTTAATGCAGGTTGCTATATAAAGGGGGTGAGGAGCATTCCCCCTCCTCTAACTTGATTCATCCCAAATCAGGAATAATCATTTCCCACCCACTGAATATGAAAATCATATTTTTAAATATATCGTACTTTTAGAACCCCATAGCTATATATAAAATATCATTAAACTAATTTTTGACAGATATGTACCGTATGCAGTGCCCTTTAGAAGCCATGTATTCGGTATTTTCTCAGACTTCTAGAAGGTGTTTTACAAGTACTTTTCTATCAAATACGAAAACTTTGACGTATGTTAACAACACTTTTCGAACGCTTGTTGACAGCTATAGCGTTGTCTTGCCTTTTTTTAAAAAAAATACTGAATCGATATGATTCCCGATCAACTCGCAACAGATCTAACTTTTAAGTATTTGTAAAACATTTGACATAGTAATTATTTGTAATGTAACTAGCTGTACCTTATGTTGTTCTTCATACGCTGAAAGTACTATCATTGCATATGCTAAACCGAAATCCTTCATATCTCAGAGAAAGCAAAGTTAGAGGAAAACCATACGCTCGAAATAATTTTTTCAATGGTTAGTGGACAATATGAAGAGCCGGTTTAAAAAGCTAGGTTTATTTTCGGGTGTAGTCGTATTAAATGCAGATACATATGTGTGTTTTATGGTGACATGTTAATTCCTCCTTTATATCAAAAAGTGAACTTTAACATAAGCGAAAGCATGTACGCGTCACCAGTCGAAGATTTTCGCATCTACAAAGAAATTCAATAGACATTCCCACCTCACTCAAAGACCTTGTGAATCCAATCCAAATTGTACCAATATCGACAGCTGAGTGTGAAAGCGGGGTCAGTGCCATGAACTTTACCTTAACTGATTAGAGAAATCATTTAGAAGTTTAAACCTGCTTTTTCTTTCAATACTTGTCGACTCCCAGTGCATTGTTTTAATGCAGAAAAATTTGCAACAAGATGGATCAAGTAGCAAGCATTACAGTGTCCTTGACAAGCCAACTGGCAAATCATCGAACCTGCAGTGTCTCATTAATTTCGTGCATTCAACTGAATAATGTAATTTTCTTACAGTTTGACTTTAGAATTTAACTTGAAATGGTGTTGTGTTTGTGTTGCATTCAATATCAAAATTAGATTTTAAGAAATTTATGTCCAATTCTAAGCATATCTAATTCATAGGTAATGTCTCCTTCTGATAAAATCACAAATCGCACTCTGTTTTAATGTCTAGGAAATATCGCTGATCCATTTCAACTAGGAATGGTATCGAGATGAGACAAAAATCTCTTAATATATATGTTTAAGTACAGTTTTCCGAACACCCTCTGACGAAGTTATAAAAATAATCGGTGAGGTATATTGTACCCCCGAAATTGGTCTGTCGTGTCGCGTCTCGAAAACAAGACGAGGCAGGAATTGTGGAAGTATTTCGTTTCGGAAAATTCAATTTGAAAAATTCAAAATGAAAGAAGGTCAGTCATATACTCTTCTGATGCAGATTTATATCTTCGAATCGACGCGATCACTTGTTTACAAAACATGTACCCCCCTTATACGAAGGGAATTCGTCTGCAGCGTGATTTTCTGAAAATAAACTTTAGCTCATTCCATCGTTCCACACACATTTTAAATAATTTTCATCTCCTTAAAAAGATTTCCAAACACACAGATCAATGAACTAACTGTAGTAGCAAGAACAATGTAGTACATGTAGAATAAGTTTACTTTACAACGGTTTGAATTCCTGTGGTAAGGAAAATAATGCTTACAATTTACACTTTTTATATTGAGCAATTAGAAAATACTAGGTTCTTTTAACAGTAGCATCTTGTATCTGAGGGGGGTACAAGGGGTACAACTAGAATCTATTTAGGGGGTACAGTACCCCCTTCAAAAATTTAGGGGGGTACAATGTACTCCTGTAACCCCCCCCCCCGCCAGTTCCTGCGCCACTGTTCTTAAGGGTTTGATTCTATGTTAAGAAGGATTACGTCAGCCCTTGTGCTTGTACGTGTGGTACTGAATGTTGTTTGTGTACTTTATAAAATGTGTGTTGAACTAAAAAAAATTGCAGTACAAACTTACATTACAAATAATGTAACTAAACATTTGGCGTTTTGGAAATATCATTTACAAAAAAGAAGAAAAAAACACTATATAAAATTTTATATTTATATTCTTCATTCTTCCATTAAAAAATATTCAATCTAGATTTTTGTTGTTTCTTTGATACTGTTTCTACCCGACGAACTGTATCTTGGATGACTACCGTGACTACCTCCCTATGTACTATATTTAACCTATTTTTTACTACTTTTCACAAACACTGATATGGGTATATTAAACTAACTGAAATTATTACAATGACACTGAAGGATCTTAGAATGTGTTTAACACGTTACATTTTATGAATTTAAATATGTAGGCTTAATTTTAAATTTACGTATCATCAGACAATATATCATTTAGTAAACGCAAGTAGTGTGTAGTGAGTTACAAAATTCGAATACCGGGTAAAGCATTTCTGTTACTTGCCTTTGCGAAATATAGAAGAAAAAAGCAACAGCCATGGTGAAAATGCGAAAATATTATCACATTGTCCAAACACTTACAAGAATCAATGCAACATGTGTTAACTTGAGGTACAGAGGAAAAAGCGACTAAATTAGCTACAGGTTTCCTTCCGTATGTCCCTCCCCTACGCTCTATTCATTCCTACTTTTACTGACTTTGTGCACAAAGAAATACCGGCCCTTTTAAGCAGTAAATAAGGTTTTAAACCTTCCCCGGAAAACTTCATTCAATGAAAAAGAACCCCTGCTATGTGTTTTCTACCCGCTGGCTGCGACATTTGCTCATTAGATGACGTAATGCGCTGGAAGGGACGAAAGTCGTCCGCCGGATGAGCCAACCTACTAGTCTTAGAACCATGGTCTAAACCAGGGATCGCCAAACCGTCGATCGCGAGCTTCCGGTAGCTCGCGGGGTCATTTCCAGTATTAGATATTAGATTTCTTTTCTTTTTGTGCGAGCCATAGGCTGTACGCACTATATATTTTTGATTTTTCTACACTATTTTGTTACATTTAGTTTTCGTTTAAGCTGTCTCTTACTTTGTTCCCTATATACACATTCTTCCCCTCCCTCGACAGTTCTTCTTCCAGTCTTTCTCCTCACTTCTCTTTTCCTGCACTCTCACCAAAACACGCATACATTTTGCTTTACACACACTACACACACTTACACTATAAAGATGGCTCGTCTGGAGCATGATCACTCATTTCGTTGCCTTCTCTAATAGCTTTCCCCCACCGTTCTCTTACTTCTCCCAGGTATTTCCCCACTTGCTGCCCCGCTTCTTTTATCTTTATTCTGTCGTCTACCACTTCTATCACCTCCCTCCCTGTTAAGTTTTTCATCCATTTGTCCCTTAGGTCACGTGTAGAACGGCAATTCAGTAGGATATGCTTGTCCGTCTCCTCCCCATCGCACAAAGGACGTATCGTTTCCCCTGCTTCGTTTCTCTTTCTTAGTTGTTTCCATCCCCCTAGTCTGAACCATGCCAGCGCGCCTCTTTCATTTTTTTCCACCACCTGGATATATTTCGCTTTCCCCCATTCTCTTACTCTTAGCTGTTCCCTGATTGAGGTCTTTGTTTGGCAGTCTGCTATTATTTCTTGTTTGTCTATGTCGAGTAACCTGTCCCTGATTTGATTTTCTGTTGAGATGCCCCCTTCCTCCCTCTTCCCATACCCAACCCATTCCGCTATTATATAAGAGATTTTTCACTTCCAGGCCCCAGCTGTAAACGTTATCCTCTCTTGTCTGTATTTCCAAACATTGTCCTCTCATCGTAGTTTGGCCCTCTTGTGATAATCGCATCCAATATTTAACAACCCTCATCCGTGCTTGTACCGCGTCTCTGTTCAGTCCCAATTCCTTAAGAATCCCACAGTTGGCCGTGCCTCTGCTTACGCCCATTACTCTCTTATAAAATTCTGTTTGTATGCCAATTATTGTGTTGTCCCCCCTTAACCCCCACAGTTCTATTCCATAGTTTAATGTACCTAACACTATTGATGAATAGAGGTTTTGAATGACCGGGAAAGGCATTTGAGGTGCCTTATTTATTGTCCTTATGACTTGTTCTATTGCAAATTTTGTTTTAGTTTTTCTTGCCCTTATGTGGTGTGTCCAACTCCCTGTCATGGAGAGTGTTGCCCCCAGGTATGTGAAGTTTTTAACCCGCTCGATTAACTCTCCCCGTATGTCCATTAGCTCGTGAGGGCTTTGGCTAGAATAGACTGTAGATAAGAGTGGCAATATTTGAGTGAAACGTTGGCATAAAGCCTATGATTTTTCTGATAGACATCTGGACAACTCGTTCCATGACAACCTATTCACCCAACCTAACAAAAGTTGTGGATGAATATGAGTGTTATCCTTCTCATTAACGTGGTAAGAAGCAAGATGATAATGATTAGAAGCAAGATGATAATGATTAGGGCCAAGTTTTTAAATTTTACTGTGTTTGTAAGAAGAGTATTTACGTGATTTAAACTCTCCTTAAGCAATGACAGCCTCTGTGTATTGCAAAGAAATTAGAAATCGTAATTTGATATGATTTGATTTAATTTTTGAAATTTAGCGTCACCTTTCTTTGCCAGTTTTGGCTAATGGTGGTGATGGGGATGAGTGATGATATGATGAACTTGATGAAGGAGCACTCACAAAGAAAACACATATTCATGCAGCGATTAGAATCCGAGTTCCGGGCATCTTAGTGCTGTAAAAAAATGATTATGTATCTTAAAGTTTTTGAAAACCAACAAAGGATTGTAAAACATTCAATCCACACTTGGTAGCTAGCAGAGGCGTGGCGTGCATGTAGCCGGTGTTACCGCAGGTAACAGCAAAATGTAAAGAATTAAAAAGTTGTTTCAATAAAATGACAACATTGTTAAATACGTTAATTAACACCGTTGTCGTCGAGTAGATATTGCCTAGGACAATTTTCCTGCAGGAGACAGAAGCGAAGAGGGAGGCCGTTCCGCTACCCTGAAGAGGCAACAAGGGAGAAGAGGGTGCCAATGCAAGGAAAGAGCTTGGAAGGACTTTGGGGCATAGTGTGCTATGGGGTTATTCACATGCCTGTTAAGGGGCCCTGTTGCCGTTCAGACCCACCGGAGCAGCCAGTGTTGCCACATCGGATTGGCAGAAAAGAGCTAAATCCCGCCTAAAATAGGAAGACCATTTCTATGAAGCAACTAGAGGTAGACTGCAGAACCAAGGCTGGATTGAACTACAACTGAGACCAGTTAGGTAATGGACGAAAATATAGTTCCTTGTTGTGATTCGTGATTTTGACAAACCTTGCTCCAAAATACTAAGTTGGCAACAGTAGTACATACAGCTGGGCTTCCCTTCCACAAAGGAGCGGAGGTCTGTCGTCTGCTCAGTGCTCACCACACAAACCTCAAACTGATCCGAGAAAAGTGTGGTTCTTCTTCTTCTTCCCCTTTGCCCCTCATTGCAAAGAAACAGAGACAGATGAAGAATTGACAAGGGTCTACCACTATTTTCGTGGTAACTGTCTCATGAGTGGTAGTTCTTTCTAGGAGTGTTTGTGGCTAAATCACCGCGCTGATTGCAAAACAAGAACGAAATGAACAAATATCTAGCTCGAAGACATGTTTCCTTTACCCGGTGGGGGGGGGGGGAGGTGATAACGTCTAGCAGGCATAATTGTCGTACTGATAGCCGGTAACACTTCTGGGAAAGTCACGCTACGCCACTGGTAGCTAGTCATGTATTTTCAAATGTCGGAAGTAGCTCAATGGCTCGGTGAGTTTGTGGACCTCTTGTCTATAGACTATACCCTTTCACCCTACAAACAACCCCTCAACCGCCATCCTCAACCCTATTAGGGGATGGAAACCGACAGAAGCAGTAATATAAACGAATGACTGGTGGAATCTAGCCTCGTTGTTTCTTGGAAGACGCACTCCCTCACTCCTCCAAGCTATGCAATTTTCAGCAGCCGATTCCCCAATAAGCATTCCAGAAGTCTCCCCACTCGCTAATAAAGGTTGTTTCGCCCTCGAGGAAAAACATTGTTGCCAGCTTCCGATACTATTTTCTTTGCTCGATCTTGAACCCAGGAGGTTTAACCTGACTAAATGTAGAAGTGTAAAGTTATTTTTAAGGAATCGCCAGCAGTTACGTATGTCTGCGAACAAAAATTTAGGATGGTTGTTGCAGAAAAGGCCATGTGTTTGGTTGATGTGAATGATTAACTGACTGAACCATTCGTGAAAGAAGAAGATAAAGAAAAACAGAGAAAGAAAGAAAGGCAGTACTTCAGATATTCATTTGCTTATATGTCACATTCAGTCCAGAAGGAAGGAGGGCAAGGGGGCTGCGCTCCCCCTGGAAAATAAAAGTTAACCAAAAATTTTACATAATAGGCTCTAAAAATCCTAAAATTGGTTCTCAAAATTTTCAATTAGGGTCAAAAAATCCTGAAGTAGGTTCCAAAAAACTTAAAATGGTTCAAAATTCCTGAAAAATACTGATTAGCTACAGAGTAATTCCATGTGAAAGTGGACAAAAAAGTCAATTCCTTTATATTTAAAATATAACTTATTATATGTAAAATTAAAGGGAAAACTATGCAGAATTTCGAATTATTAATACAAACATTAGTTTCATGGCTTTTAAATAACATATTGTCACACTTATTACCTTTTACATTAGAAATTGGATTTTTCGTGTGGTGTTTCCACTTAATTTAGTTTCCTTATGATATAGTTCTATACCATAAGAAAACTAAACTAATTCTAATTTCCTTCTAATTGTCTCATTTATTATTTTTATATCTTAAGCTCTGCATTATCCTACTTCATTGCTGATACAAACTTTAGATTGAAGAATCCATTTATGAAAATTTTTATAGCCTTTCGATTACTCCATAATCATACATGTGCATGATGTCACACCCTTCACAAAATTTGTCATGCCTATCACAGGTAAAAAATGTTTATTAAAGAAACTATGTAGTAATATTTTTTGAAACTAAAAGCATCTAAATGTCGAGTAAAGTTTGGTTTGTGAAAATATAATGAAATTGTTTCAGTAAACCCATATATTTCACACAGTTTTCTGAAAGACTGATGAAGGTCATAAGGTGTTGTCTCACAAGCGTCACAAGTACAAAAAATGTATTTTCTATAGTTTAGAATTGAGATTGGGGAGGTATATTCCGCAACTAAATACCTTTCATCAAGGAAAATTAAATTACATGAATTGATTGAGTTACATATTTGAAAGTGCTGAGAACATAATTTAAAAATTAATGTAAATTTGTCTGAATGTCGCGCCCGTCATAACGGAATTGCCCTACAATCGTTAAAAACAAAATTTCAAAAGAACCATCAGAAATTTCAATAGGTGTTTGTAACAACCAAATATAAATTTTGTAACAAAATGTTCATTTGTACACATCATTTTCAAAATTATCCACAAATTATTGTAAATTACATCATTTTGTTTGTTAGTAAAAGTTACTTGTTAATATGAAGAAAGAATTACGTTTGTATAATTTGCTACACAGACATATTTTTTTCATGTTATCCACATGTTGTTTTGTCTGCGAGGATCATCTTATATACTGAAAATGATCTTTCAACAGAAACAGAGTCAGTGGTGCAAATGTGAATGCCGAAACGTTACTTCGCAAGGCATGAATGCCACAATACACTGGACTGACGAGGAAGTGAGCAAGACCATACAGTTCAGAATTTAGAATTTTGAACTGTGCAGGTAACAGTGATACCAGACATTTTACCTTCTTTAGAGCTTTGAAAAAACATTGGAGGGAGGGAAATCCACAGCGTATGTTTCAAACACGTTAGTCGTTGAATTTTTTCATTACCAAACAGAGCAAATACCTCTGTGTGAAATAAAAATCTTACAAAAAGTATACTGCTGGACAAAAAGAAACGGACAACTTAATATTTGACATCTGAATTGCAATTACTTATGAATTACGCTCTCAGTTTGGTAGTTTTCTGTAACTTTCGTTTTTGATCTAATTTAACTTATTAATGTATGTAGAACATCCTCAAAGTTTGTTTTCTGTTGAATATATTTCCAATAATTTAGTTAGCCTTCGAATCAGAATTTATGCATTATCACAAAAAATACAAATGTACGGTTTTTTTTGTCCAGCAGTGTATATAAAGACCTAAAAATAGTCTTGATTTACACGTATAGAGCTACAATAGGTTCTAGCAAGCAAAATATATTATTTTAGGCAATATAAAACTTCAGCAGTTGAGTTTTATAATTAAATGCTGACGTTAACTTGTTATTTCTTATTATTTACCTGCAAAGGAAGTTTATCACGTTCCTGCAATTCTTTTTCAATAATTAACATATTACTATGGCTGAAATGAAATTATATACATTTCACACACATAATTTCATTTCAGCTACAGTAAAATGTTAATTATTGAAAAAGATTGCAGGAACATGATAACTTCAAACTGAAGCATTTCTTTGGAGGGAACAACACTATTACAAGGAAAAATATGTGCCTTCTTTGTAAAAAAAACTACACTGCTTACCCCTCCTTGAAAACATTCCTGCGGATATCCATGGTCACACTAGATAAAACCACATAGTAAGGACTGGTATTCTCCGCGATAAAAAGAATATTCTTCCGAATCGTGTACCCAAAGTCCTGTTTTTGTTAAGTTCTTAGAAATATGAAATGAAACGTAACCTCTGGTTATCGTAGCTGAGAAAAGAAAATACTCCAAGCTTTCGAGACTTAATGTCGCTCTCATATTCAGTGACAATATCCCCCTTTCACACTAACATTCTCCTTGACGTGAAACTAAACTGTTAGCATCCTTCGTATTTACAATCGACCTTTCAAATTAATGGTTTCTCTTAGCCTAGCACCATAATTTTGCCATGGAGTATCGTTTCATCAATACGATAACGTTGTACAGGAAGCACTGTTATGTATGTGTGTATATACGGTATATGCATTGCATGGAAATTTGAAATTCAAGGGAGCCAAAAATTATACAAATAAAAATTTGAAATGTTCAACGACAGTGACACTTCTTCACTCTTGATGCATTACTTCTCTTAATTATATGCTGAAAATGGTTCTTAACTCAGTCCTGAATTTAGGATAAGCCTCCAACTTCCATACTTCAGAATCAGTGGCGTGAACAGGATTTTCGAAGGGTGTTACGTATATTTTTTAAGTCATCACTTATTTTGCCCTCTTTTCCGGTCTTTGACGTTCATTATTTTAGGAATACTGGGCCAACGGGAGGGGTTATGACCCCACCAACACCCCCTTGGGCACGCCACTGTTCAGGATGGTATGAGCTTTCGTGTCCTCAGTTCATGAGGGAAAATTCTCCCAAACATAGTGGTGGATCAGTACCTAACTCAACAGTTAGGCAACACTGTTGGCTTATGCAAGGGGGTGATATTCACCCCGCAAACTCTCAAGGCCTCCCCTTCCTCCCCCAGGATTTCGACCAATCGCAGAGTAACAGCAGAAGCCAGTTGGTTGTTCACCCTCCCCAGGGGCAATACATCACCTTTCGCTCCCTCGTATCCCTTCCTTCCTCTAAGCACTATGCACCACCAAGGCTTACGTCGAAGATTGCAGGAAGAGGGGACGAAGAGGGAAAAAAGGGGGAGAACGAGAAAATAAAGTGTGCCCTGGAGGCAATAGTGAGGAAAAGGATGCAAAAATATGGGAAGGAGGAAGCTTTGCGTTTTGTAACATTGGCCACGGGGTTATTCTTTCTTCCCTTTTGAAAAGATCCACCGGAAATCCTTTTGGGCTATGAAGAAGAAATATGGATTCTTATTGCATGCGAGATGATAGAGGTGAAACGATTATGGGATGCTCCACAGAGAAGAAACTTCAACGGGATACCATATATGTGTATCATTCGATATCATTAGATCTGATTTCTACCGGAACAGCAAAAATTGGTCAACCTCTTGTGCTAAATCTGCCGTGTAAACTTAGAACATAATTTATTTCAACACATTTACATAATAGATAACTTTCTTTGTTCGGCAAGTTGTTTTTGGTATGAGGTTGCTTGTTTCACTCTTAGGAAAGTATAACGAACATTGTTCACGATAATTGACAAAAAAATAATTGCATGTGAAAGGTAAATTAGTTAGAATGCAGTTTCTATGGGAAATTTGGAACAATATAAGTCGTGTCTCTGAAAAAAATCCTATAGACTGCTGTTTTTCAAAACGTTTGGCAAGAATATCGAAAGAAATTGATAGATTGTACGTTCTTCAAGACGTCTGGCAAGAATATCGGTTGCATGTCGAAAGAAATTGGATAGATAGATTGTACATTATTCAAGACGTTTGGCAAGAATATCGAAAGAAATTGGATAGATTGTTAGTCAGGGTACGAAATCATTGCAAACTGGTGGGGGCGAAGAGAAAGTTCTTCATCTACAAACTCCCTCCCCCACAAACATATGTGTAAATAATACGATATACATATTTGTAGTGTTATTAAAAGTAAAAATAAATTACTCAATTAAAATATATTATTATTTTTATTAATTACATAAAGGAAATTAATTTGTTATTTGTATACATATCAGATATTGCAAAGCAGCTATCTAATTCCTTTACTAACTGGTAAAGATGTTAATAAGTTATGAAATGGTTCAAGTGGTTTTATTATGTGTAAGTTTTTGTTTAGTTTGTGCTTTATGTTAATATAAATCAATTACATTTCATTTGTGTGTGTATTCGATATTATTCTTAGTAAAGTATATTTAAAATTAAAAGTAATTGCTTATTTTTTGTTTGTTATAACAAAAACTCTCCACCAGGAAATTTTTGGTGGGGGGATTTTTGAGGCCAAGATTGTTGGTGGGGGGAAATCCCCCCTCCCCGTCCTCCCCAGGATTTCGCACCCTGTAATGTTCGTTCTTCAAGACGTTTGGCAAGAATATCGGTTGCATGTCGAAAGAAATTGGATAGATTGCTTGTTCTTCAAGACGTTTGGCAAGAATGTCGAAAGAAATTGGATATATTGTACAGTCACGGACACTGCCGGCTTGTAACGATTACATTGAAAGTCAATGTTTTGATTACAAGCCGGCAGTGTCCGTGACTGTACGTTCTTCAAGACGTTTGGCGAGAATATCGGCTGTAACTACGGGTAATATTCAGTATACCAAACCGAAGTATAGTTTGACCACAACAAATTTTAAACTTCTTGCTTGTCCATTTCTACTTTGTTCAAAACGCTACTTTTAGTGCACTACTGCAAAAATGTTGATTTTTCCAGAAACAGTTAATTTCCCTGACATTTCCATAACTTTTCCAGGTGTCCCAGACTGGTAGGCACACCGTGATCTACAGTTATAAGGATACTCGAGACACGGAGAAACAACATTTCAGGTGGTATTTTTGGAAGTAACTCCGTACTTATTTCTAGTGGTACGCACGTTAAGAGAACTTCAACTGCTTCCACCAAAAAAGAAATAGAATGTGGGTTTATTTGGCGACGAGCTCGACAGCTAGAGTGTTTCAACACGTGTGCAGAATATCGCGCACTGACCACACGTGGTTAACCATTCTGCGGATTTCAGCAATCGTGCATTCAGCACAGTCAGCATTTCAACAATCCCGCACCATGTGCAGTATTCAGTAATGCTCCCCATGTGCAGTGCTAGGTTCATACAATGAACGGGCAGTACGTAACTGAATGCAGCTGCGTGTGAAGCCTCGTTTACAGCAACATGTTTTTTCTGGGCAATTTTCTCTCAGAGAGGACGCAGCAAATGGACGTAACAAAAACTGTATGTTAATAACTGGAAATACAGGGTGCCTCTAAAGTTAGTGTGTATCAATGCAGGAAAGCCGCAATTGTATAAATCGACGCATACACTCACTTATAAGATCATGAACGCACGTAAAGAAGTACAGTGCATGCCATTGTAACTCCGCATGGCCTTCACCCATGTCAAAACACACTCCATGTTTAGTATGGTGCGAAACACAGAGTGATGAGGTCCGTCAACATTAGGTGATTCGTAAACCTTGGATTTCATGAATCCCGTTTGGTCTGCTGTGGGTTAGGTCGGGTGACTGGGGTTTCCCATTCTTCGTAACTCTTATTTAAGGGCAGGAGGAACAGTTTGTGTCCAGCCAGATGCGAGGACCCTAAACTACTCCTCCCGCACGGAACCGAAGAAAGGTCCATGTGCTGGATGGTTGTAGGAGGAAGAGAAAACTTAGCATTACGCTTATGGGAGTTTTACTTGTTCTCTTGCGAATATTAAACTTCCGATGGCGGAGAAAAAGACATGAACGGGTAGGTGACACGTTGAAGATTTGATTTGCTGTAGGAAAAAGTAGAAAACTCCCATTTGATTAGCCGTAACTTGAAGTTGTTCTTTTTCTCCATAAGGAATGCATTGGAATCCGAAAATTCTTATTTATCACATTTTTCAAACATCGTTTTCAGCTTAACAATCAACTTGAAAATTCGCTTCCACTTGCAAGATCAGGAGAAATTCATACTCTCTTGTATAGTCCGTCTTTTTTTAGTATCAGTGCCCATTCCGACAATACTTAAATAACATAACAACTGTTGCGAAACTTTCACTCTTCGCCTTAACGATCTTTCGGAAAAGGTGCTGGTCACATATTCTATAAGAAATTAAATATCAACATTTTCATTGAAGTAGGTGGTAATCTGAGGGACACACCCTGCACATTCCCACTGAATTACGATATGTTTTCTGAAGATTTTCATTGTTGTTACTGTCAAAATTGAAGGATACCGTTACAAGCTAAGGTTCTGTCCCAGGGTTGGTCCCTGGAGACACAATTGGGGGCGTTAAAACCTTAGTCGTACCGGATTTCGCCCTCTGTATTAGAGGGTAGGACCCGTTGACCAATGGGCGACGAATCAGAGGTACAGCAGGCCGGCAATGATACTCTCCACTTCCGAATTGTCATTTCCAGCTTCCAGATTTATAATTATAGTCAAACCGTGGGAATATACGTGTTCGTACAGTAAATCACCCTTA
Organism: Lepisma saccharinum; assembly: GCF_977018435.1. Classification (NCBI taxonomy): domain Eukaryota; kingdom Metazoa; phylum Arthropoda; class Insecta; order Zygentoma; family Lepismatidae; genus Lepisma; species Lepisma saccharinum. Next base: position 128,289,695 of record NC_139231.1, on the reverse strand, counting down.
CCTTTTTGAGTTTTCAGTACTTATGAATCAAAAGCGCTCGGAATTTGATGTGGCACCAAATGTACCTACTATGTGAAGTGTGCAGGATGATTACTTGTTGTTTTAAGTCCACTTTATGCACAGAAAGGCTAACTGGACCTACAGTTTAAAGTGGGATCCGAACCACTATGTGCTCCATCGGGTATCGAACTCGGGGCCGCTTGAGTACAAGGCGAAGACGCTACCACTGCGTCATCGGGGAGGCCCTAAGTGTGAGGAGGTTTGACAAAATTTCGAAGGTGTTTAGATTTTCCTAAAATCAACTGTTTGTGACTCTTGTGTTTTATTTTCAATTCTCTCATTGTGTTTGCGGTTAGAAATAAGAAATTAAGAGTTTTTTTTAACTTTCTGTAGCGTGGCGGAAATGCATGGAAGAGAGATTTGGACGAAAGTTATCGTAGAGAGCATCGAATAAGGACAGTAGCCTACAACAGTTATGCAAACACTTTGCAAAGTGGTTAGAATCACACTTTGAACTGTAGGTCCAGTTCTAATTAACTTCTATGAGAATAAGATGAACCTTAAACCAACTTTTGTCTGACACTGTAGCAAATCGTGACGATTAAATTCATTACTGAACAAACGCAGAGCAACAATTAGGATCAATGAAAAAAAAGTTGATATGTAACAGGAAAAATTAGGCGTGTCTTACCTCATAAATAGTTGCTAGTATTTAAGGCCAAATGAACGGAAAATGCTCACCTGAAAAAATAAGAAAAGAATAGTTACATTCACTTATTCAGGAAATAACTCAAGAACTAAGATTACAAAGACATGGTTTTCCCTAATAGCAAATGAAAAAATAAATTATTTACCTATATCTTGTGTACTCGTAATAAATCGAAAAGGGGCGAGGAGAGGATACAGGAAAATATATTATTATAATAAGGCATGTTCAGTTGTAAAGGCTCGTATTCGAAAGAATTGTATTTTGTTCTACATTTTGAAGTTTTCAATACCAAACTGAAGAAGGAACAAGGCAGGTTCTTCACCGAGAGAGAGAGAGAGAGAGAGAGAGAGAGAGAGAGAGAGAGAGAGAGAGAGAGAGAGAAAGAGAGAGAGAGAGAGAGAGAGATCCATTTGGATTTTTTTAATTAGTATTTGTAGTCTTGTCACTACCACTTTTGGTTAGTCGCGACGACGAGGGTGAGTGATGATATGATTAAATTGATGCAAGGGCATTCACAAATAACTTCCATGCCCAGGGCGAGATTCCAGTCCAGAATCTCGCTAACCACTCCGCTACGGAGATGGGCTGGGACAGGGTGGTCTGTAGACAGGTACCGGTTGACCAGGGTAAGAATGCCCCTATGCCGCTGTAGTATCAGGACTCAGAAAACTGACTCAACAACGCACGTTGCGGCAGTTCGAGAGCGCCAATGGGCCTAGTCAAAGCAAACTATTCTAGGTGGCAGCACCCCTGTTGTCTCCATGCTCTTGATGGTCAATTGTTCTCCCATATAAATACATAAGGAATTTGATGCTGAACGTGCTGCTATTAGATTAAATTGCAAATTTAATTTCATCTTAATCTCATAAATTATGTCTGGACATCATAAATGAATATAATCAGTGCTGTAAAACTAAGATTTTTGAAAAGATGATCGTCAACAACAGAAAAGATATCGGAACTCAAAAAAACCTTAAAATATGCACAGCACTTGTAAATAAAGAATAATACATAATAATTCCGCGCCACTGTACTGTTACTTTCATAGTTGCTATTAATAACTTACTTTTTTCATGTGATATCATACTTTTCCACGTGGTTAGTAAATATGGTTCTTTGTTTTACATACACACATTTACGAGAAGAATAGTTATTTCAAAAATATTTTATCTTCTGTTCCATGTCTCACAACCACTATGGCTTATTTACAGGAATTATAATTTTAAAATTGTTGTTACCAAAATGAGAAAGGACGAAAATATGAAGGGAAAATGTCTACTTAATACAATGAAAACATGTGTTAATATTAAGTTATCGGATAGCGTATAGTGCCATAGCGTAGCTATAGTAATAAATATATTGCTCTTACGCACTTAATGCATTTTTTCTTTACAAATTTGGCAGTTTCTCCGATTCCTACTCATGCCGTTGAATTGCACATACTATCACAACCAGAAAAAACAATGCCTAGTTTAAAAATCTAAATTTTGGTATTATCGACCCATGGCAGCTAGGGACGACCGAAATGACTTGAAGTTTAGTGCTCTTTATGCATAAACATACTATATTTAGCCCGTTTGCGCAACCCTGCCGTTGCGCTTTAATAACGTAATTCTTAGGTTCATGAGAATGTAATTTTCGGAAACTTATGACTAGCTACGTTAGTACATTATCTTAAAGCTTTGCTAAACCAATTTTTATTATCAATTTACACGATAAATTGTTACCTTCGTTGAAAATAACGTTTGAATAGCCATCCCATCGCACGTCAATGTAAAGCTTAGGGCAACGAAATGACGAACGAAATTCTTTAGGAACACAACAGAGGTGGCGCCGCCGCCGGAAAGGTTTGGCAATCGAGCCCGTAGTACGCAGTAAAACGTGAAAGTCGAACGCCAGCCAGGTGTTGGTTGAAGTTCTATTGTGTGGAAATGTAAGTGTAAGAAGTTTTATAAATGCTTTGTAATTTCTATGGTGTTTATAACGCGAGCAAAGCAACGTGTTCTTACTTTGATCTACTGATCATATTTGGTGCTGCAGTCGAAGTGCAATTCGAAAGATTCTTGCTTCCAGTCCAAGGCTTCAAGAGATCTGCTATAGCATTCTCGATGTTGGCTTCAAGTACTGTGTTGCACCTGTATCTCACGCGCTTTCCATATAAAGAAAATCAATGACTGGCAAACAGGATTCGGATTTTATTGGGTTGCATATACATACAGGGGAAAAATTCGAGGGCTTGTCGATCGAGGTCGTAAGGAACGAAACATTAGGGGAAAATTGCTCACCTTGACGTTTACTCCGCACTGTCAAAGTCTGTCACTGTTGTGCGGCGACACCCCCCACAAACGACCACCCTTTTTGGCTGCTTCCCGTAAATCCATGTTCCCTTTTAAAGTGTGGGAAAACAACCATCCATGCGGGCATTTATAAATCCTACGCACATCTGAACAAGGGGACACGACCCATTACGGGCAACATCAGGTTCGCGTTAATAATACAAGTACTCGCACAATTAAACTGAGGCTTTTGAAAGCATTGTTGGTGCTGCCCAATGGAACACACACACACATGAACGACAAAAACCCTGCGGTAACACAGTTGATTCCGTGTTAATCCTCTTGCTCATAGTTAATTTCCAACAGTGGTAGGATGCAGTAAATATATTGTGGTGGAATTCATGCTGCAAAAAGCTTGAAACAGGCAAATAGGCCATGGATTTCCGCCCACTGAACAACACGTTTCAAGATGGCGAACGAAAAACATTTATTAGAATTTTGATCATATTTGTAGACTACATTAAGATTAAGAAACGATTCTGTCAGCAAACCAGTGCGAGCAACAGGCTCCCCTCTCCACTAATCACCCACCTGCGACAAGAAAGGAAGAGGACAATGGCCATCTTCGACAAATAGGTCAAGATTCCACCCCTCCTCTAGTTCAACGGTACCCCAGGCGCCAAGGCAACAACCTACAGAGAATTTGAAGGGAGGAACGCGGACTCGGGAAATGTAAACAAGCAAGTGCACGTGCCAGTTTGGACAAGGTAGGATGTTTTGACGTAGTGTATCAAAATGTTAGGGGGATGCGCACTAAAATGCAGTTATTTCTTAATAATATATTGTGTAACGACTATAATGCCGTGGCTATTACTGAAACATGGCTCACCGACAAACACGCCAATGCTGAAATATTTGACGATCGATACAATGTATTTAGAAGCGATAGAAGTGCTTGTAACTCAGGGAAAAATTTGGGTGGGGGTGTGCTCTTGGCTGTTCAGAAGCAACACGTGGCAACGCTTATATGTAAGTATGATGAAAATCCTGATATTGATTCTGTGATCGTGAAAATTAAAATTCAGGGACTGCCATCGCTATACGTCTGTGTAGTTTATATCACTCCATGCTGCAATAGTAATTCCTACGATTTATTCTATGCTTTTATTGAAAGACATTGTGGACCCGCGCATAACATTCTCCTTATAGGTGATTTTAACATTCCATGCATAACAAACAATAACTACAACCTTATTGAGTCAACTCCCATTTGTCGCGACCTGTATGATTTTATGTGTTTCCATCAATTGCATAGTATAAACGATATTCAAAATAGCAACAACAAAACCCTAGATCTCTTACTTACAAACGTTCCCAACCTGCAACTGACACGAGAGCCGGACCCCCTGGTACCCGAGGACAAACACCACCCTTGTCTCATTTTAGAAGCGAAACATGTAAAGCAAACACGCTGTAAACACTCACAGGGCAATTTATCTTACAACATTAAAAAGGCTGATTTTCAGAAACTGTACCATAAATTATCTGCTGTTAACTGGGAGATCTTAAAGCTTTCCAATGATGTTAATAGAATGGTAGACATGTTTTATGATGTAATGTACGAATCTCTCGATGAATGCGTCCCTTTAAGACACGTTAAGGCGCCAAAATATCCTAGCTGGTTTACGACTAGTATAATTAAGAAAATTAAATCAAAGGCGTACCACCACAAAAAGTGGAAACAAAGTGTAGGCGACCCAACTTACCATGCTAATAAATTTAGGGGAATTAGATCACTAGTAAACAAATAAATATCAGCTGCATATGATAACTATGTATTAAATGTCGAAAAGAATATGCAGGATGACCCTTCTCTCTTTTGGACTTATATAAATAGTAAAAAACGCGACAAACCAAAACACCCTGTTTCTGAGGATGGTGAGCCCCTACCAAACGTAAACGCGGTTGCAGAAGAATTTGCGAAACACTTTCAGTCTGTGTACACAGGCAATGGGTCCACGTATAATATTGAAATTATGACAGAGCATCCACAAAGTAGAATATTGACATACTGAATATTCAAGAAATCAGTAGAAATGAAATCGAAAATGCTATCAAAAAGTTAAAACCAAAGAAGTCCGCTGGACCTGATAAAATCCCACCGTGGCTTCAAAGGTTGCGCTGATGTTTTAAAGGTTCCTCTGTCCATCATCTTCAACTCTGTCCTATCATCTATGCAGTTTCCTGATAGATGGAAAGTGACCGCTATATGTCCAATTCAAAAGTCGGGCGAAAACAATACAATACAAAACTACCGTCCTATTTCTATTTTATCCACTCCTGCGAAGATACTAGAACAAATACTATACATGCATATTTTTAACGATGTGAAAAATTCCATATCCGAATTTCAACATGGATTCCTACCTAACAGCTCAATTGAAACAAATCTTGGAGAGAAATTGCATTATACAAGTACAGTATTAGACGAAGGGGGGCAAGTGGATGTGATATATACAGGTTTCTCAAAAGCTTTCGACACAGTAGACCATGACATACTACTGAGTAAACTAGGTAGCTTTAATTTGTCACACTCCCTAAGAAAACTCATGGCGTCGTACCTAATGAACAGGCGACAGTATGTCACCTACAAAGGCTACTCATCCGATGAATTTTTGGTGAGCTCGGGCGTCCCTCAGGGATCCAATATAGGGCCTCTTCTATTTTTGTTGTTAATTAATGATTTGCCCGAACATCTGATTGATTCTCGCAAACTCTTGTTTGCTGACGATTTAAAGTTCTACAAAAGAATAACAAGTGCAGACGATTGTGCCTCCTTACAACGCGACATAAATAGGTTGAGTGCGTGGTGTTCGTATAACAAACTTTCCCTAAATGTTAAAAATGCTTCTCTGTTACATACACCAAGCAAAAGACGCCTATAGATTATCAATATAAAATAAATAATGTTAACCTTAAGAAAGCGGAAAAGGCAAGAGATCTAGGAATACTTTTTGATTCTAAATTAACGTTCGCCTATCATCTGGACAAAGTAATAAGCGAAGCGTACAAGCTTGTTGGATTTATTATTCGCACGGGCAGGGGCTTCAGAAGTACACAAACACTAAAAATATTATATTATTCTCTAGTGCGTACAAAACTCGAATTTGGCTCTGTCATATGGAACACAGAAGTTCAAAAACATACAGCAAATTTAGAACGTGTACAGTCAAAATTATTGCGATACATGAAATTCAAACTGGAAGGCGAATACCCCAGGTTCGAATCGTATACCAACTTAATAGAGCAATTCCATATGGACAGACTTGACCACAGAAGGACAGCCCGAGACCTTATGCTACTTTGGAAAATTTTTAACGGCAAACTTCGATCTCCTCTGTGGCTTCCACAATTCAAAATACGCATTCCAAACATAAAAACGCGACCCAAGCATGGAACCTTCTATGTGAGCAAAGCGCGAACAAATATCATGAAAAGGTCACCTATTTGGAGAATGAGTGCGGTCTTCAATGCTATGGAGAAAGAGAATAAAAGCGTCGATTTATTCACAATGTCATATTCACAATTCAAGAAAACAGTTATGAATACATTGGCTAGAAAAATAGATGGAAATATGTTATGAAACTCTACAATATTGTTATTCTATGTATTGTATAAGAAATTGTACTATTCTATTACAATGTGAACTCTGTAAATTGGTGTAAACCTGTTGAGTTCAATATAATAAATAAATAGAGCCTTACTGGAGCTGTCATTATGTAATACAATTTTTGTAATGTAGTGCATCGTACAGGAGGGACGGCAGTTGAAATGGGAAGAAGGGCGCGTGATACCAACATTGTAACCACGATACGTTTATGCATCAAATTTGGAGATTCTTAGCAGAAATACGCATATCAACTAGATACTTCGGATTGCTAATCAGCTATTTCATTCGAGTAAAATCGATTAAAATATTTCAAAATTGAAAACAAATAATCGACCTTCTCAATAAGGAGGCCCGAATTTCTACTCAAATTTGCTTAGATTACATTTTCATAGAATAAGAAACTAAAATCTCAGCACGTTTAGAGTTTTAATAGAGCGAAAAGTTTATAATAAAAATATTCTAATATAATAGGTATGCATGCGATTTCGAATAGCCATAGGTGGTCGAAATGGGGCAAAGTCATCAATTTTGAGACCACGATAATTGTAGCAACATTAGAGATTTGAAGCTGAAATTCAGTACTAGATGCTAGATATTTCTAGTAGATTCTAGATACCTTAGACAACTAATCTGGTACTGCATTTGTGTTTAACCGGTCAAAGCGTTTCAAGATGGTGGGCACTTTCGGGCATTTCAAATTTTTATAGATTTAAATCTGTGTAGTCTACAATTTCACAGATTACGATTATTTTTTTTCGCTGCAGTTGTAATAAATTACGTAAGTATTTGTTCTTCAAATACCTAATTGTAGAGTTTCGGATAGCCAATATTCTGACCGCCCGAACTGACATAAAATTACAATATGTGATATAAATTTGTTGCAGAAGCCAAATACTTTGAAGAACGGCTCAACCAAAGAGATTAATGATAGCGAACTTATAACATACCCCCAACAAACCTTCTTAGAATATACTTAGCACCAGTGGCGGCGTTTGAGTTCCAAAACTTTGCGGGTGGCAAGGTGCTAAAAATGAGGGGGGAGGGCAAGGACAGTTTTCTTTCCCTTGATAGATCAGGTATAGCATAGTGCGAGGGCAAAAAATTGGGGGCAACTACCCCCCCCCCGTTCCCTATTCACCCACTGTTTAGTGCGGTTGATGCACGGAATATATTTGATTACTCCCATGCATCCGCAGCGTCGCGATTAGCCAAAGTGGAGGAAAAGATGCATAAAATATAAGCAGCAAAATACGTAAGGGCTCTCTAGCAATTTTCATTACTACCTTTTCAAAGTAAACGGGTTTAAAGTTATAGCATATGTCTCTTGTTCCAAACGCTGCTCACGGACACTCAACTGCGACCCACGACGTGCTGATTATCCACCGATGGCTGTATGTAATTGGCGCTCCGTGTTCAGAGCTCATTCCCTTGCTTTTCGAGCACTTTCCCACGCTCCCCTCCCCCCTTTCCTGTCCATTTATCCTCCCCGATTTACAGCCGTGTTCGCAGCGAGGATGATCACCGTTACAAATGAGGACGAAGGGGTTGGTCGCACAATGGAGGGTGTTAGTCCAACCAACCCCTTCAAGCTCGCAGTGTTTTATCGCCGCAACGCAAGCGACGAAAATGCGAAATCCCGCCGCGCCATTGAGCAGCAAACGAGCGCTGGATGCGGTGCGAATTATTACCAGCCAATAGCTCGCGAGGTAGCGAGCTCTCATGCTAGTAATATTTGTGGTTTTTATTCTGGGAAGGGGGGCAGTTCGCAGTGGCATGTGCAGTAACTGTATTGGCAACCTTTCTAACGGCCTGCGCATGCGCTGTAACCGTCTGCGCATGCGCTGTAACCATCTGCGCATGCGCTGTAACCATCTGCGCATGCGCTTGAGTCTGTAGTATCGGACACAGATATCTTGAAAATATTGTCAAAGGCATCAAAACAGGGAGGTCCCCCTCTGAAAATAACCTTTCTTTCTGGGACGAGCAACGATTCGAATGACCTCTTCGAGCAGGCACGCACGTATCAAGGTCATTTCACGTTGTCTCACTTACAACAATAGTAATAATAATAATAAATATCATTAATGACAATGTGTATACTAGTATTTTCAATATATTTTTATTGATTATTATTACAATTAGTGTAATTTGTATTAAGCTAAAGTAAAAATATGACGTAATAATATAGATATAACGGGATTTATTCATTATCTAGCTTATTTCTAGGTAAACCACGAAATTCGTATTAAAGGAAACTGTTCTACGAAGGTTTGAGCTTGAATTTACGTTTGAAGTACACTCTATGCACAGATAGGCTAATCGGGACTGGGGCTACAGTTTAAAGCGGGATCCGAACTACTGTGCAATATGCCTCCACCAGGCAGTGGACCCAGGACCCCTTGATTTTAAGGCGGGAAGGCCTAGTTGTTCTATGAAGGAAAATAATGTAAAAATAAAGACAAAATGCAAGATTTATAAGGAAACAAAAAGCTTCAGATAGGCTACCTTGAACTGGACCTACAGATTAAATTTGGATTCGAACCCCTGGGAAATATGCCTCAATAGTCGATCGAACGCGAGACCCCTGGAGATAATAGATAATTGTTTTCTTTGTTTATTCACTTTACTGCTCATATTTAATCGTTTAGTTTACCGTGATAATTGGAGAATTATGATAACGGCATACAATAATATGCATCTATTCCGGCCCAGGAGCTTATCTTTGCAAAATAACCCCCTAATCTCTGAAAATGGACGTCACATTGGTTCCTGGATATAGTACATATATTGCTTATATAAAACAGTGCAAGTGTACCTTAGAATTGATTGTCGGTGAGGCAAAGTATCAGTGGCGTATGCTGAGTCAAAGACCTGGACTCACTCAATACACGTGGTCCTAGGCTATGGATGAAGGGAGAAAAATAGGCTCATTCTTTGACATCTTCAAAGAAGTCACGATGCCATCACAACGGTAGTCACTTTGCCAACTTCAAAGAAGTCAGGTTGCCAACTCCAAAGAAGTCAGGTTGCCAACTCCAAAGAATTCAGTTTGCCAACTCCAAAGAATTCAGGTTGCCAACTAAAAAGAAGTCAGGTTGCCAACTCCAAACAAGTCAGGTTGCCAACTCCAAACAAGTCAGGTTGCCAACTCCAAACAAGTCAGGTTGCCAACTCCAAATAATTCAGGTTGCCAACTCCAAAGAATTCAGGTTGCCAACTCCAAAGAATTCAGGTTGCCAACTCCAAAGAAGTCAGGTTGCCAACTCCAAAGAAGTCAGGTTGCCAACTCCAAAGAAGTCAGGTTGCCAACTCCAAAGAATTCAGTTTGCCAACTCCAAAGAATTCAGGTTACAAACTCCAAAGAATTCAGGTTGCCAACTCCAAAGAAGACAGGTTGCCAACTCCAAAGAAGACAGGTTGCCAACTCCAAAGAAGTCAGGTTGCCAACTCCAAAGAATTCAGGTTACTAAAGCCAAAGAAGACAGGTTGCCAACTCCAAAGAATTCAGGTTGCCAACTCCAAAGAATTCAGGTTGCCAACTCCAAAGAATTCAGGTTGCCAACTCCAAAGAATTCAGGTTACCAACTCCAAAGAATTCAGGTTACCAACTCCAAAGAATTCAGGTTACCAACTCCAAAGAATTCAGGTTACCAACTCCAAAGAATTCAAGTTATCAACTCCAAAAAATCAAGTTGCCAACTCCAAAGAATCGCCATTATAATTTTCTTTAATCAGGTTAATTCACAGTTTCCAACTGATTTTTTTTTCAGTATTTCACTTTCTAGGCTTCAGGCTTCGCAGATAGCCTATCTAGCCTCGAATATACGCTCCTGGCACGTATAGCTTAAGTTTTCAACGGAATCCCAGTTCGGTATCTGTGATGTAGCTCGAAAGGAACCCGACCGGAAGTGTATCTGGTTTCGAGTCAGCACCAGTTTTTGTCTGAAAAGCGCTGTTGTCACGTTTGCCAGCAGTGTTTAGACATCCAACCATTCACTGCGACGTTATACTCCCAATGACTCCACATTGTATATAAAAAAAATAGCACAACCTAGCAAAGATAACGCAACCGCAACATCACGCTGAATTGGCAACATTTCATTTACTCCACGTGGACTTGACAAGTACTGTCAGTCCCTGAAACGGACGATATTGGTGGGAAAAGTTTGAGGGGAGGATTTTCTGTGCTCCACGTGGACTTGACATACGGTTATCAGAGGAGGACTTATCTTTCGGAACTTTCTTTGAAGTAAATTCGTGTTCCGATGCGGCCTGCGACTATACCAAAGTTAAATTCGTCACTCCGAACTGTAACTTCCGGATCCGCCGTTGCTGCCAACTCTTGTAAGTGCACCCACGTGGACATGTGGCGGCTGCATGCCTCTTCACGCCTCGCCAAAATTGTGAGGAAGGTAAGGTGCGAGCTTCTCTAAGTTTGTCCTCATATTTCCTAAAAATGGTGAAAATTTTAGCACAGAAAAACAGACGTTGATGGTGCTTTCAGAGATGACCTTATGCCATGTGTCTATGTCTACAAACCCCCAGAAAACGCCTTCCGCCCTTCAGGGTGCTCGCCTCGCCCCGACCCGTGGAAAACCTTGTTTCGGAAGAGGAAGTTGACTCTCGCAGGTTTGCCCTGCGAGACCTGTCTGTCGTCAGTCATCATTTAATGAGAAAGTTTTGGCGTAAACAGAAACTTCAGCCTTGTAGAAGTTAGCCCCCCGCCTCCTGTCTTCTTATTGCGAAAATCCATTAGGGCTAATTGTTTCTTTGATGAAAGCTTCCCCCTCTCCACTCTGACAGAGCATCTCAGAAATCTTAGCATCCTCCAAAATTCATCTTCCAGGCGTCTACTCTTCGGATGCTGTGACTTTTCTTTTTTCCCCAAGTTGAGCCACCGTGAAGAGATGACCTTCTCCACGTTACTTTCAGATATTAGTTTTTGTATGCTGCAAACACTTGTCAATTATCAAGACGACGAGTTTTGAAAAAAAAAATGCTCGTCTCCATACTATAAGTGTATAGACTTTAATCCTATTTCCTGTCTCCTCTCTTTCTGCAGTTCCCTTTTCGCTCACTCTCTCGCATTCTCTTTTTCTCAGACTATTTGTCACTCCCTCTCTCTCATTCTCTGTCTACATAAACGTACAATCTGCCTAAAACATTTGTGGATCAAGGTTGAACATAGCGGTAAGGAAGAGGAGAAAGCGAGTGGGAGGAACAAAGCAGTGAGCACTGCTGCAAGCGACTGGTGGCTGCAGTCGCGTTTACCCCTCCACGCACTCACTTCCCCTCTCGAGTCACTACTTGGGTAGAGACTTGTTTTCGTTCGCTTGCACCAGAGATCAGTGTTGTTCAAGGTCCAGGAATTTTAAATAAATTCAATTCCGGTCCAGGAGAGAAATCAGCAAGCGTATATGGGTTCTAGACCGTAAAGAACCTTTTTATCTGTAAAGTATTTCGATTCGGTCCAGGAACCGACTACAATGGCTGCCTAGATCCTTACATTTTGAAGAGAATTCAAGAAAACACGTTGAAACATTTATAACAATGTATTGAGACAGGTGACGGATGTGGAGTACGTTTTGCACTGAGGAAATGTGCAGTTCATCATTTCTCCCATTTGGTTGCAGACTTTATGACCACCCTGTGTATATATATAATTTCAAAGGTAAAAAAATATCAAGTAAGTGACGATTCCAAAAAATAACAAACATGCTGTTGAAATTAGGAGCAACGAAACACATTCTGGACAAGAACATCCTGTCTGCATCAGTAGACTTGAAATCTGAATGCTTTAGTTGTTCCCGTTAGGGATGGACGATATCGGAAATTTGATATAGCGATATATCGTCAAGAAAATATCATCACAGACGAAACGATATTTTTTCCGTATTGTGATATCGGCGTAGGGATGTGACGACCCTATCGCCCAGTGGCTTGTTCACTGCAGTTAGTCAACAGAGTGAAATGGTTCAAAGTTTGCTGTGTTGGAATTTATAGAGCTGTCCTGTCATGGCTCTATGAGCGTGCCACAATTGGCAGAGGTGGGGTAGGGTTGGTGGACTACTATGTGGTCCTCCCAGCTAGATCCAAGGGATCCGCTGACCAATGACAGGTGTGGTCCTCCATTCATATTGGGGTTTGACGTAGAGCTGACAACTCTGCACTGCAGGACAAATATATGTCAAGGAACAGCAACATGAGGCCATGGATGTTCCAAAGGTAAAATATTCCGGTAGTAAAATAGTCTCCCATTCGGATCTCCGGGCGGGGACTACTTTGGGAGGTCCCTGGACTAAGGATGGGATGTACAGTAGGAATAGGGATATTAAATTAGACACCTGGAATATTCTGAGTCTTTACCGGCCTGGTGCATTTCAGTGTACAGTTAATGAAATAGTTAAGTATAAATTAGACATAGTAGCTCTCCAGGAAATTAGCTGGCATGGGGAAGGTAATTGTAAAACTAAAAATTAAGGTCGAAGATGGAGGGATAATGTTGAGATGGACCTAAAGGAAATCGGTAAGGTTGGAAAAAGATTGTATTGATCTTGCCCAGAATAGGGTCACATGGAAGGCTTGTGTTGCTGCAGCCATAAACCTTCGGTTTTAAGAAGGCTAGAGAGTGAGTTAGTTAGCTGTTGAAATTACTTTGAATTTTGCGTTACCCATGGTTTTCAACATTTCAATCTTACGTTTATAGTAACGATACTGACTGAAAATGAGCTGTAATGTTATTAACTTAAGTAGGGTCTTCCCAAAGACAGCATTGATAATCTTCTGAGGAGACGGGTGGAGAGCCTGGAAATAGCTTTTGCATGAGAGTAGAAGAAATCATATATTTTTTGTCAGTGCCATACATATAAGATGGGCTTCACTTAAGACACTTCTATACAAATATAAAGAACAGGTGTGTTTCCATCTAGCGTCGAAAATAATATTAACAGTTTATCTTTGTTGAATTCCACAATACCGTATATATTCAATTGAGCAGATGTCAATTAGTGGTTTCCCCCGCGCTTAACAAATACCGGAAAAGATCGTTGTAGTAAATATTGGCTCTTTCAAATTCTTCGAGGAGAAATTCAAATTTACAGGGCTCGAAGTTCTACCTAATGTGTTTCAAGAAGTAAAGTCATCACCAATAAAAATGAGAGCTAGATCCTGAAAATCGTGAAAACAGGGGGGGGGGGATATTTGAAATTTGAAAAAGACATTGCCGAGACACTCTCAAGATTCAAGTTGTCAAAATTGATGCGAATCTTCTTCAGCACGCCCTGTATATAGTAAAGGCCGGAGATCCTGGAAATTGCTAAAACAGGAGAATATTAAACTATGTGGGATTTGAAAAAGTAATTCCTGAGACAGGCCCAAACATTCAAATGGGGGCGAATCTTCTTCAGCACGCCCTGTATGTAGCAAAGGAGGGCTGTTAAGCAGGCGGTGGTAACAAATCTTCCAGCAGTGACGACGAATTCAAACACATCCAGCAGCCGTGTAAAAGCAGGACGGCTCCAACACTGTTACGTTCGGGATCTCAACGTAAATACGCCTCAAGGAGGCGAAGGAAAGCCTCTTCCAGTACTTGAAGAAAGAGAGAGGGAAGAAGCTCCGAAAAGGGGATCTATGAAAACACGCCCCCTCCCCCACAGAATAAGGCTTTGATTAACCGACCGAGAAATAAACGAATACCCGGAAGACAGAAGCACTCCAAAGAGAAAGGGGTAAGGAAAAGCAGACGCTCGAGAAAAGGGAGTGGGGGGGAGGAAACGTTGGCAGAAAATGGGGAAGGAACATGGCGAAGAAGACACGGCTCAGTGAACTCAATTAAGAAGAAAGCAAGCCAGAATTTTGTTAGTAACTGCGCCCCCGTAGAGGGTGAACGGATGAAGGGAAGAAATACGACGAAAAGAAGGATAGCATGGGGAGTATTCGTACCTTACTTGTAAGGATGATGAACTTCAGTTCGTTTCACCCCCTTGTTAATTGGATAAAACTGGACTGCTGAGGCGGGAGATGGGGGGGGGGGAGAGAAAACAGACGAAAAAGAACTGATTAAGCCGCGCTAAAGCTGGGGGAGGGGGGAGAGACTTCTTAGGATTCAAAAGAGTGCCGCTTTCTGTCGTGACGAGGGAATTGAAATCGGCGAGGAATTTGAAGGACAAAGAGGAAGAGGTGAAAGGGATAGGCCGATTAGACGGATCAACTCGTGGCAGTTCAAACGGTCCAAGGTATTGGAGAAACGCTTTGCTCAATCAGGGAATTCTAGCGAGGTTGAATGTCTCTTGGTGGGAACGTTCAACAGTTGCTCAACCCTTGAAGTAGTGGCGTTTGCACTGCTTTGCTCCGCTCACTTGCTTTCTCCCCTTCTCTACCATCATGCGCGGCCTTGCTAAAGTGTAGCTAGGGGATGCTTAGTCAAGTGGACTGGCATGGAGCCGTTCAGTACGTGGGGGATGCTTATACAAATTATCCTAGCAGGCAGGATGCTTTATGAAAATATTCTTAACTGGGGAGGATAGTTCAGTGGTTTTAGGAGAGGAAAGATGCTGCCGTGGTGTCAATTCTATAACCCAGAAGGTACAGTTCCCGCCACTAAGTTGTGCCGTTTATATGTTTTTGTTGCCAAACGTACGTTTGGCGATTGGCCGTGCTATAGGAAGATACCTTCGTAATTGTAAGTTAATAACATCAATGAGCTATTCAAGTCCTCCTCGTGTGTCAATTGCCATCCCTTCCAAAGGGGAAAAAAAGTACCAATGGAAGAATTTAACAGATTATAATTTAAGTCTCATGAAAATTTTTGCCTAAATCAAAATTGTTTCCAATTGCAACTATTTCAGATTCCAAATTGACTAATTGATTAATTACAGGTTGGTTAGAGCGTGTTTCAATAAGTACTCTTGCCTAGTGGTTAGCACAGCGCACTACGGCACCAGGTGTTCTGGGTTCGTCCTGGGCATGGAACTTATTTGTGAGTGTTCATCAATTTCATCATATCATCACTCATCCCCATCTTTGCGATTAGACAAAAGTGGCAGAAAAGCGAAGTAAGATAAACCAAATCAGTCAATCAATAAATAGTCTCCCGCCCCCATTCTGCAACTCTTATTTCGAGACCGTAACAAGAAAGAGGTGAAACTTCAGCAGTGGCGTCGCGTGTGGTTCGCATACGAGTGTTCACAATAATATTTTTGTACTGAATGTAAATTTACTCCTCTCCCTTCAATTGAAAAAGTGAGAATGATAGTTCAATTTAATTTCAACAATTTCCCCAAGATCACGCTATTTGAAGTAATACAAGAAGGACCTAGGGGAAATTAGGACCTTAAAATCCGCAAGGTTTAGTGAATTCTCGCTAAAGTTTGCAACTATGTAGCACAGACGTTTTCGAGTCCCCCTAGACATGCCTTGTATATGCTGCACTCTGGTGCCGAATGTAAGAAGTATTTCCGCTTGCATCAGTGTTCACACAGGGAAGTGAACATCTTCAGGGTATAGTGGCCAACAGTCCCTTAGCTGTCAGCTCTATGCAACACGCACAGCAATTGTGTTCAATGCCCTTCGTGGAACACCGTGGGAGTCAGTGTTACCAACTATCTTGAAAAGTTATCAGACGTGAAATAAGTCGTGTGTGTATATACTCGTACATCAAACATAGTATGTGTGCGTGCATCTAATATGTACGTAATTTAAGACATATACATGATGTTCACATGCTCATGGGAACATTATCAGGCGACGCGCCTGAACTTCAGATCTCGAGGCAAAATCCAGTCATTTGCAACTGAAGATCAGACCGAGAACTAAAAGTGACTATTTCAAGACACTCAGATAGGCCACGTTTTCGAGTCGGGTCCGAACCAATATGCGGTTTACCTCCACTGGTAAGCAAACTGAGAACCCTCTTGATTGTAAAGCCACAACGTTCGCAACAGCGTCTCCTACAGGTTCGATACCATCCCTAATATGATGCTTTAGTGACCTTTGTGCACGCGTCTTGTAAACAAGACGTTACGGGTTTAATCCCGATAGGAGCACATGTACGTTAATCTGTGCCGATTGGCCAATCTGAACATAAAATCTACTTGCAAATGGCTACGGATCGTATATATTCTCCATTCAGCGTTAGTGCACAAAAATATAGGGAAATTTCCCTCGCCGAAGGGAAATGTTTCTGGGAAAAGGGAATTTTTATGAAAAATAACAACATTTGGAGAGAAATTTGAAGATATAGTCTCATATATTTGACTAAAACCCTTTGAACTCAGAGATGTATGCCGAGTAATATATTATTCTCCCAAATAAGAAATAATTAAACATTTAAGATTTAGTTGGGAACAATAAATACAATTTTCATTATCTAACTTTTAAAATTATTGTAATAACATACCTAGTATAAATCTAATGTTAATTATTGCCAAAGATTACATATTTAGTTTTTCACAAAGCGTAAAAAAAATGGTAAAGTGTTTCCCTGTGCTTAGCACCACGCCATGAAGGCGTATAGGGTGTGTGGGGGTAACGCCCCACACTTTCTTGATCCGGTCGTGAGTGGGAGTGATGTGATCAGCATCACGCCCCTGACCGCCTTTACCCCCCAGGGTTTCCCCCAGGTACCCATGTTATTCGACGCTGGGTGGGCGCCGGGGCCGCTTCCATCGTTAGAAAAGTTCCCGGATTTCGCTTTCTGATTCAATTTTTCCCGCCATCTTGGAAAAATTCCCTTCGTCTTTGTTATTTGCTCCACAGTACACACAATTTTACAGAAAATTTGTACAATTTGATACCATTAATTCAATCAATCCCAGTGATTTCTGTAAAATTGTGTGTACTGTGGAGCAAATAACAAAGACGAAGGGAATTTTTCCAAGATGGCGGGAAAAATTGAATCAGAAAGCGAAATTTTCGACGCGAAAAACGGAAATGATGGTCCTCAACACAGGACGAAGGTACTTGATAATGACACCGTTATCTATGCTGACACATCATGCCGCTTTCGCCCTTCCATTATGTCCGATGTGTTTGTCACATAAGTTTGGAGGGGGGAGCTTTTTAATACCAGCCCCCCTCTCTCCCCCGTTCAACTCGCGGTCTCTGTGAATGGCTCTGAAGCGCCTCCACGCTTGAACGATCGCCTGTAACCGGCCCTGGATTTAGGGCTTGTCCTCCCTTCGAACCGCTGGAACGGGGCCGCTATTGCTTCTCTGTGGGCGGATTTCGAAAACCGCGATTATCTGTGGTCGGATCCGGTTGAGTGGACACGGCTCTCTTTTTTTCTTTTTTTTTCGCTCTCTTTTGAATTCCAGAACTTTCCACCGAGAGGAAAATTAAAAAAATTGAAATTTGAGGGAGAGCCATTCGCTTGTCAGCCATTTGTATCACTAAGCTTCCTCCTTCAAGCAGCTGGAGAATAATAATACGAAATAATAATAATAGTCTCTATTAAAGCTGTTACAACCAAAACTTGTCCACAGGAAAGTTACAAATGAAAATTTAAAAAAAAAAAACATCTTGAATAAAAATACAATTCTATGTATAGCTACAGAGCATTCCCTGACATTCGCTACGAGACTCGGCGGCAAGCTGCCCGGCATCAGCGCTTGTCTTTCCCGGTGAACGGGTCAGTATATATATATACTTCCTCAGAGCTAGGCGCCAGCTCTGAAAATCAGGCGCCAGGATACCTACTAGCAATTGTGCATACTATAAGAAGGTGAGCAGCATCACCGAATTCAAAACATGGCTGAATCATGTGAACATTTAATTACGAAGTACTTGCCAAGACAAAGCGGGAAGATGGGGGTAGGGGACAAGAGTAAGAAATTGTTACTGATTCCATGGAATGTTCACAACGTTGATAAAAAAAATCAATTATACTGTACTGCAAATTAAACAGAATCTTCAAAATTTCGTACAAGCAAATTTAAAAAAAAAACGGCAACATTACAGCAAAATATCCCAGTCGCCAGGCTGAAATTTTCAGTCGCTATATTTTTATTTTTCGAGCCCTGTATATATATACATATATACAGGGTGACTGGTAATTAGATGTATTCCCTGAAAGGGGTTAAAGTATAGACAATTTGCAATAAATTTGACCATATGATACCCCGTCCGAAAATTAGTAGTTTTCGAGATAATCGAATTTCAATTGTTTCTTTAAAAAATTACAATTTTCCACATAAAAAGATGAATTGAGAAGAAACTACTCATTGTATGGAACTTATTTCAGCGTTTTCTGATAGCTAACAAATAAGTGGTTCGTTGAAAAAAAAGGTTTTCCCAAATAACAAACACATGTAAGTACCGGGTGTGTCTAAACTTACAAGTGATGATAAAAAATTGCACTCTTAGTTTACTTGGCAACGTATTAATAACAAAAATGGTATGACACGAAGCGTACAAATTACTTAAATTACTTCCTTGTAACATCTGCTATCCAACAAGGTACAAATGTTGCTAACATTCACATTTGAGTACAAGAAATAATACTTCATTCATCTTCATGTGAATGGAATCAATGAACAATACAATAAAAGAACATTACACGTCTTGCTCAAAGTGGGCACCTCCATTACGAATGCAGGCACACAGGTTTTTACGGACATTTGGTCTGTTAACTCGTGATGTGATGGTGTCCTTGATGTGTTGACCAGCTGTTAAGATCCTCTCCCTGAGCTCTTCTTGCGAGTTTACCGGTGTCTTGTCATGTGGCTCCAAATGTAAAAGTCGCAAGGCGTCAAATCGATCGGGGGATCGAGCCGGGCAGCCATCATGCTGATAAATCATGTCACGTCTTGTAGCTAGAGGCACATCCTCCAACAACATTGCCATCCCGTTCCTCAAAAAATGTTCGTAAGTGCTGCCATTTAAGATTTGGGGCAGGAAAAATGGCTAGATCAAATGATTGTTGATTACGCCTATCCATACTTCTGCCTGAGCGTGCGACAGTGGCTGGATGAAAATTACCCAAAGAAATGGATTGGCCGAGGCGGCCCGATTCCCTGGCCGGCTTGATCACCCGATCGATTTGACGCCTTGCGACTTTTACATTTGGAGCCACATGACAAGACACCGGTAAACTCGCAAGAAGAGCTCAGGGAAAGGATCTTAACAGCTGGTCAACACATCAAAGACACCATCACATCACAAGTTAACAGACCAAATGTCCGTAAAAACCTGCAAGCCTGCATTCGTAACGAAGGTGCCCACTTTGAGCAAGACGTGTAATGTTCTTTAATTGTTTTGTTCATTGATTCCATTCACATTAAGATGAATGAAGTATTATTTCTTGTACTCAAATGTGAATGTTAGCAACATTTGTACCTTGTTGGATAGCAGATGACACAAGGAAGTAATTAAAGTAATTTGTACGCTTCGTGTTATACCATTTTTGTTATTAATACGTTACCAAGTAAACTAAGAGTGCATTTTTTTTATCATCACTTGTAAGTTTAGACCCACCCGGTACTTACATGTGATCGTTATTTGGAAAAAACTTTTTTTTTCAACGAACCACTTATTTGTTAGCTATCAGAAAACGCTGAAATAAGTTCCATACAATGAGTAGTTTCTTCTCAATTCATCTTTTTATGTGGAAAATTGTCATTTTTTAAAGAAACAATTGAAATTCGATTATCTCGAAAACTACTAATTTTCGGACGGGGTATCATATGGTCAAATTTATTGCAAATTGTCTATACTTTAACCCCTTTCAGGGAATACATCTAATTACCAGTCACCCTGTATATATCTTCCTGTTTTGTACTTTGTTTCATTTGTACTTGGTACAGAGTCTGAAGAAGACCTTGCTAGAAGGTTGAAACTTTACATTTAGTTTATGTTTTTAAAATAAAATAAATTTCTGCCTTGGTCAGCATATTGAGTTTTTCTTTTTTTCAATATTTGAATGTAGTCTACTAATTTCATATGCAAAAATGTATATGTAAACGTTGTCAAATAGAAGAAAAGGTTCCACAGCCTTGATATCGCCATGGTAAACAAGGCGAAACAAATAAAAATAATAATATTATAATGTAGCGCGGTATAACCCCTCTTAAATCCGGTAAATCTTCTCTACTTTGGATCTTCAACGTAACTTTTGTACTTTATGGGTTAATAAAGATAAATGATGAAGCTTAAATGAAATAAAAATTCCAGCAGAATACCCATGCTCTGGTTGGGACTCGAACACGTAACCACTGCTCTCTAATTTAGGAAATGTTAATAAACATATTTTTATGAGTTCTCAGTCCTAGTGAGTTGAGGGTTAGCCTCACGAGCGCGACGATCCAGTCTGAGTTAAGAAAGTATGCAAATGTGACCGAACTGACTGACATGAATTTATGCTTGTATGAATTTTGACTATCAAGAATAACTGTAACATGAAAGCGGCTTCCATTAACTTGATCGGGAATCTCTGGAGCAATCGAACGTAAACAAGACCTCTGCGCAAGTAGTGGCTCTAGAGGTCCCGACCAACTCAGCTCTGGAGAGAGAGTATATGCAGCTACAGTAAAACCTCGTTAATCCGGACAGGCAAAAGGCAAACAACAACAAAAAATGCAGAATGCAAGATTTTAAATCTGACTAGAAGTCAACAAGAGAACTTCCCACAGAAAGGCAGTCAACCATTGATGAAACTCTGTTTCCCGCAGACATTGTACTGTACTGTATAGTGTATTTAGGCCTATGCTCTTTAAATACACCATAATAAACGTGTTTTGTTCCTATAAACGGAGTTTTAATGCACTTTCTACTGTTCTTTTAAGGTTGTTTCAGTTATTCCGGTCAACTTATCCCCCCCATTAGACCAGATTAACAAGGTTTTACTGTACCAGCTACTTGCCGCAGTGCGCACTGCTTTGCACCGCCCACTCGCTTTCTCCCCTTGTTTGCCGTTACCCGCGGCCTTGCTCCACACATTTTCGAAGAAGAGTGTACCACTTTGTGATCAAGTGGTAGCGGGCTCGACTCTAGTCTATATCAAGCTTAAAATCATTGATCGTGTACCGATGTAGGGGTGTTTAAAAGTAGACTTCAATCTTTGTCAAATTTATATAGCAATTATGTGTTTTTATAGCACACGTAGTAGTTCAATATATAAAATAAACCACACACACTTACTCTTTTTTATGTTAGCCATTATTTTATATACAGTGCAAATAATGCTTGTTTCGGCCATGTAAGGCAGCGATTAATTCCGTTTAATTACTGTGTGGCATGTGGTATGTTACGATTATGGTGAGCTTATGGGGTTCTCTTTTGAAAATATTGCAATGCAAGGCTTCAGAAAATAATGATTAATGAGCGCATTTTATTGCAGCCTGAAAATAAATTCTGCGCTATCTCGCAGCAACAGCTGCACAAGAAGAGGTGGTGGTTGGGTGGGATATTAATCGGTTGGTGTAAAACCGTGGCATTCTGCTAGCTTACTCTTCTGTTCACTGTCAAGATGTGTATAGAACAAAACATGCTAACATGCTGCCAAAAGATTTTGTTCCCGTACGATATCACTGGACGCTGTCTCTACTTAGCACTTACTTATAGGTTTAATTGGAATATCTTTCCAATGGTTGAACCAATCGTGTTTGTGACAACGCGAAGCCTGGCTTTTTGTTCCTTTTGCCACTTCCTTGCAAATTGTGACCATGCTGATGAGTGGTGATTACATGAAATTGATGAAGGGACAATAACAAAGAATACCCATGGCTAGGACGGGATTAGAACCAAATAATTTCGGTAACGAGATCGAAATACCACCACTTTATGTAACTTTGTTATCTATTTTAGTATCTAGTTTCCAGTGGCGCATACGGAGTTCAAGATCTGGGCTATCTCACTATGTCACGTGGTCCTAGGCTATGAACAAAATTAAATTTACCAACTCCTAAGAAATCAGGTTGCTACCTCATAAGAAATCACGTTGCCAACTCATAATAAATCAGGTTTCCAACTCATAGGAAATCAGGTTGCCAACTTATAAGAAATAAGGTTTCCAACTCATAGGATATCAGGTTGCCAACTCATAGGAAATCAGGTTGCCAACTCATAGGAAATCAGGTTGCCAACTCAAAAGAAATCAGGTTGCCAACTCAAAAGAAATCAGGTTGCCAACTCATAGGATATCAGGTTACCAACTCATAGGAAATCAGGTTACCAACTCATAGGAAATCAGGTTACCAACTCATAGGAAATCAGGTTGCCAACTCATAAGAAATCAGGTTTCCAACTCATAAGAAATCAGGTTGCCAACTCATAAGAAATCAGGTTGCCAACTCATAGGATATCAGGTTGCCAACTCATAGGATATCAGGTTGCCAACTCAAAGGAAATCAGGGCCTTCCCGATGGCGCAGTGGTAGCGTCGTTGCCTTGTAATCAAGGGGTTCCGGGTTCGATGCCCGATGGAGGCATATAGTGGTTCGGATCCCACTTTAAACTGTAGGTCCAGTCCCAATTAGCCTTACTGTGCATAAAGTGGACTTAAAACACCAAATCAATCCAATCCAATCATAGGAAATCAGGCTGCCAACTCATAGGATATCAGGTTACCAACTAATAGGAAATCAGGTTGCCAACTCATAAGAAATCAGGTTGCCAAATCATAAGAAATCAGGTTGCCATATCATAAGAAATCAGGTTGCCAACTCATAGGAACTCATAGGATATCAGGTTACCAACTCATAAGAAATCAGGTTACCAACTCATAAGAAATCAGGTTACCAACTCATAAGAAATCAGGTTGCCAACTTCAGAATCACCATCATCATCTCACTGCTATGAATAATTTTATTTACAATTTCTGATCGATTTTCCTCCTGTATTTTATTCTCTAGACTTCAGGCTTCGCAGATAGCCTAGCTAGTCTAGAATATACGCTCCTGCTAGTTTCCTATTTCTACATTTGTCTACAACTTTCCAACATCAACAACAAACAGCCATGGTGTTTTCGAACTCGAGACCGTGTTTCGCCGATGGAGTAGTGGTAAATTCCACATCATCATTCAACCTCCTGGTCGCGATTAGCCAAAAGAACTGTAGAAATTATTCGACATTTCCAGTTCACAAGAAAACAATTTCTGTTGGAAACTGAAGCCAAAAATGAAGTTTTAAAATCGAAATCGAAAAAATGCCTTTATGAAATGTTGCTTTTGTTCAAAAATCGATGTCGGTTTTGGTTTATTTCATTGTTTTATTTTACTTCGCTTTTCTGCCCCTTTTGGCAGATCGCGAAGATGAGGATGAATGACGATAAGATGAAATTGATGGAAGAACAATCACAAAGACGTACGACCAGCATGAAACACATGACTCCCCGATGTTGCCTTGTAATCAAGGGATCGCGGTTTCGATACCCTGTGGAGGCATATAGTGGTTCGGATCCCACTTTAAACTGTAGGACCAGTTCGAATTAGCCTTACTGTGCATAAAGTGGACTTAAAACACCAACTTAATTGATCAATTAATGACTCTCAGAGTTATACGGCTGTAGGTCCAGTCGCCAGAGCCCTGGTACTCTGGAAATGACATAATCTGTTTTACTGCACTAAAGGATAACATACCTACCACATTTTTTGGGAGTCTGAATTCCAATTTATGTACAGATAGGCTAATCGGGATTGGACCTACAGTTTAAACTGGGATACGAACCATTGTCTCGTCGAAACCGGGACTCCCTTGATTACAAGTCGACGACGCTACCAGTAAGCCATCGGGGACACCCCCTGAGCCTCTGGATTTATCTTTGTTTCTAAAGAAGTACAGTAATAAGTTTCAAGTTGCTCATGGCATTACAAATGCCACACACGAGGTCATCATTAATCACCACCGATTGTAGAATGCACGTGCCAGTGGGTTTATCGTAAATGCAAGGCTAGCAGGTTTGAGGTTCCCATCTATCCCTCTGTGCTGCGTTTGGCGGAAGCACTGATATCTCAAATGCAGCAAACTGCAACGTCATGCGTCGTAAGTTATTCCGCCTGCGGTCGGTGGCCTACGTGAGTTGATTTATCGATTGAGCACATTCGGACGGAAGCTTCTCGTCCGCAGATTATGCATCGTACTGTCATCGGGACAATTTACTGTGTCATGTTACCCCGAATGCACCCTGCAACATGCCCATAAAATCCCAAACGCAAAGCAACCACTATCCGTAGACGCATGATCGGGGTAGCTGAGGTAGTAATTATCAATAGCTTAAGAGACTTACGTAGCTACGAAAACTATTAAGAATATACAGGGTGTTTCGTAAGTTCGTTTACAACGCTTGGGAGGTGATTGTACGAGTGAAAATAAGGTGGAAAGTTCATGTAACGAAATTCCGGAAACGGCTTTGTTGCCGAGTTATTGACGTTTGAAAACGTGGGAAAATGATTTTCCGAATTGAATAATGGCAAAACGGGTGGAGAGAAGTCGTCGGTGTTGGGCGGTCCACTAAGAAATTGGGTACGCTCTTGTCAAAAAATCACGCGGCAATGTTGTGCAATGTCGGCGCAAGGGATTCCCCAAAGGACGCGAACGAAGATGTTGAAGGGAGTGGGGTGGGTGTGCGTTCTGCGTGAGCTGGTATCGACGAAAATTGGCATGTGTTGAATGGCACCAAAAAAACAAAGAAAATTTCCTGAGCGAAGGGCACCATGACGTAAAAACGAAAAAAAAAACGAACTGTCATAGGTTGCATACCCTGAAGGACAGATGGGTGTCCGTGTGATCTGACGTTAAGTACGACATTTCCCGCTAGGGGCGCCAACAGTGTAGGTTTCCTCATGAAGGAGCGCACGTGTCTGTGCCATTCGTGCTTCAGGTGCTGTGCCAGCAGCAGGTTGTTAAACATTCACTGTTGAATGGAAAGGCGTGCGGTTCTTGGGCAGTAGCGTTGGGCAAACATTTGACCTAGCAGTGTTACGTGTTAATTCTTAGCCACAGCCCATCGTGTTCTGTGAAGTGTACTAGTGTTAACGACCATAAACACTTGTAGCCCGTTGTAAGGGATGGCTGCATACACGTCCCAAGAGCTGGCGGACATGCATCTGATTTATGGGGAGGCTGGATGTAATAGTCGTGCTGCAAGGTGTCTGTATGGGGCACGTTTTCCAAATAGGGTGTTACCATCGCACACCTTATTTCAAACTGTAGACACTCGACTTCGGGAAACAGGATCAGTGTTGCAACCTCGTCGAGAAGTTGGACGACCGCGAAGTGTGCGAACACGACGGTTTGTGGAAGATGTGCTAACTGCAATGATGGATCATCCAGGCACCAGTACGCGCGCAAGTAGATAAAAATTGTGACTCCCACCGCAACTTTGATTTCTTGACCAAACGACTACAAAAAGTTGAAAAACTCACTTTCTCTTCCTGTTCCGCGCCTCATTTAGTGCGCTGACTATGTTTCACGGGGGCAAAAAGGCAGTGATGAGTGAAAGATGAGCTCTCATTCTCTCATCCTCCTCATCTTTCTCATCTTTCTTATTGTTCTCTCATTCTCTTTTTATTCTCCTGTTAATCCTCTCATCTTTTTTTATTCTCTTATTTTTTTATTCTCTTATTTTCTTATTTTTTGAAAGATGAGTGCACCTTATCGTAATTTTCCAAGTCTGGGACCAAATGTTTATATATCGTGACCTACGTAAACCTCTCCTCTCATTCTCTCATTCTCTCATTCTCTTATTTTTTGAAAGATGAGTGCACTTTATCGTAATTTTCCAAGTTTGGGACCAAATGTTTATATATTGTGACCTACGTAAACCTCTTCTCTTATCCTCTTATTCTCTCAATCTCTCAATCTCTCAATCTCTCAATCTCTCATTCTCTTTTTACCTTTAGAATATTGTCGTCAACATTAGAGATGAAGTTGGAGTGCTGGAATCAACGGGGCCAAATGTTTATATATATCGTGATCTTCGTAAACCTCTTCTCTCGGGGAGGGAACGATGTACCATACACACACACACACACACACACACACACACGCACACATACACGCACGCGTATGTATTGTGACGCAAACAAACAAACAAACAAAATAATAATTGTTGTTTTTAGGATGCCTGGCCCCTAACCTCGCCAGGGTGCGTGGTGCCCAACCCAAAAAGGTTCTAACGGCTACGGCTCTAGATAACCGCACCTCTGTAGGGTTTCACGTGTTTTTTTTTTTCCCCCCCAAACTTCCATGAAACCCTACAGAGGACCTCCGTAATGCATGCAACGTGTACTAACGACTCTAGTGTTATTTGACGTTGTGATATTTTTGGATATAGAGTTTTATTGTGAGATATAGATAAAAATAATTATGTTTATTATAATATTTTCTTGATGAAGATGGAGAATATGTGCGTGTTACAAATAAAGTTGCATGCTTTTTTTTTCTAGTGTGTGTGTATGTGTTTTTGATGTTTCGACAGCATCTGAAACGATAAAAAAGAAATTTTATTGTTAATTTTCACGTGTAAAAACAACAACAAATTTTTTGTGCAAATTTTTCTGATTGTCTCTCGTGCTATAGTGCAAAAAAGATATTGTAACTTATAACTAATGAAATTGACATTTGTAACTGATCTGAACTAGTGAAATTCGTATTGTGCCATTGTAACTGATTGTGCTAGCACTAAAAATTTCTTATTGTGCAAGAAAATAGATGATAAAAACTTGTTAAAACTGCTCTGTGACCCTCTCATTCTTCACGTCGTAGGCGAAGGACTTCTCTGCAATCAGGATGACACTGCATAGGGTATCCTCGGGCAAGGCATCGTGGAACTCGCAGACGACCTTGATGTTGGTTCGATCGTTGACCACAACCTTCTTTCTCTTAGATGTGTTGATGACGGTCATGGGTCTCCGTGTTTTGAACTCGCTGGGCGTGTAGTACATGTCCACACTTCCCTCGGTCACGCGTTTGTAAGCCGAAAACGCTTCGTAAAGTTTGAGATAATCGTTTTTGGTTATGTCGAGGTTGTAATTCTCGCGCGGGAACACTTCGTTGCGTCCATTTTTGAGATAAACGTTCTTGATCTTGCAGTCGTCGAATTTGCTGGAATCTTTTTCCTGATTCTTGTCCCTCCCGGTCTGAAAAAGCACTACGACGAAATCTGGCATGTCGAACTGTATGTTGTTGAACTGCGTCGTCACGTCGAATTCCATGTGACTTCCCGTCGCCATCTTCTGCACGCACTGGTAACCGTGAAAGTGAATCGGTA
The DNA here is from genome assembly GCF_977018435.1 of Lepisma saccharinum. Lineage (NCBI taxonomy): Eukaryota > Metazoa > Arthropoda > Insecta > Zygentoma > Lepismatidae > Lepisma > Lepisma saccharinum. The sequence continues at coordinate 128,261,839 of NC_139231.1, read as the reverse complement.
CCTGCGGACTTTTCAAGATCTCCGCTTTGTACTTGAGGGCATGGTTTGTCTCGTATTCCACCACCGGCATTCTCAATTCCATGCTCCGGATGATGCACTTGGCTGCTTCGGGTAAAGTGTTGGCTATCGGCGTGCCGTCGGCATTCAAGTTGGTGTATCGCATTATTGCGTTGTTATCGTTGGCCGCTCTTCGAAACGTTACTCTCAGTCCTCCCTTCCACATGATCTCCTTGTAATCGGAGAAGAATCCCGGAAGCAGACGCATGGGAAAGAGCACTGTGTGACTTGTTGTCGATATTTTGGTCCCCGCTTCGAATCCTCCCGCCTGATAGTATGCTGCATCCGTTTTGGATAATTTCAACGTTCCCACTGCCGTCGACGTGATGCCTGGATAATCTATTCTGTCGATGACGGTGTTGTGTTTCCTCACCTCCACCTGCGAGAACAGGTGAGGCACGAAGTTGTCTACGAGTATCAAGTTTGCTGCTGCGGGAAACGTGTCTCCGCTTTCTTTCTTCACCACGTCGAATTGAAGGTAGAGGTCCGCTCTGTGAGGATGAATGAACCCATCGCCTACGTCAACGTCGTATTCGACCTCCCTGTTTGCCTCGTTGAGATTGGCAAACGTGCGACGGTTGGGAGGGAAAGATTGCAATTCGTAACTTTCGATTTGCTCCATTTTATATGTATGGTTATTTATTATACGTTGATCTCCACGATGGCAGTAGTTGTTGCACCTGCGAAATCCACCACGTCTCCTTTCTCGTTCGTCACCACCAACTCTATGTCGTCTATGCGGTTGCGACATACTGGAAAATAGATCGGCGAAGAGGGCGTGTAGATGATCGGTTCCATGAACTCGGAACTGGGTTTGAACGTGGCGATGATTCCCGTCTGCTTGTGACTTCCCAGTAATCCGTCCGAGGATTTCGTGATCATGCCTTCCGCCACGTTGCAGTGTACGTTCAGAGTCTCTATGGCCAAAAATTTAGGAATGTTTGTTGCCACGTGCTTGATGCCAGCTTCGAGTTTTGTGTTGTTCTCGAAACCTAAAAGTTCTCCTATGGTGCCCAGGTCCACGGTCTCCGTCGCGGATAGGATTTCCACTCTGTGCGTGACCGAATTTTGAGAAAGGTACGTGCCTTTGGGTAATTGAGCTTGCAAAGTGGAAAGATTGTATTGTCCTGGCGTGACGACGATGTGTTCGCTTCCGACGCTAATTTTGTTGTTGTGCTGCGTAACATTAGGTATGAGGTACATGCTGTAGAATGCACGCAGAGCCACGGATTTAGGATAGACAATGTCGTCGTGCAGCGTGAGTTTCAAGATTGAAGATTCACTCGTGAGATGGAACACGCCCATCCTAGTGATGCTGTTTGAGGTTCCACAATGCTTTCTGGAAATCCTCGATCGTAGGGTTATTTATTTTAGAGAGAAACGCGAGCACGGAGAGGCAGAGATGACCGCAGTTCACGTCTCCGAAATCTTGAATGCGTTCGTCGTTGTAGTATATAGAGGTTTTGTTTGTTTTCAGATAATGAATTAAATTTGTACGTGGAACACCTCCGAAAGAATCGAAAACGAATGCTTTCTCATCATTTTTGTGGTAACATATCCAATGCGTGCCTGGATTTTCTTGACCGTCCAAGTTGACTACTCCACATTCTCTTCTTTTCACGCTTGAAGGTAACGAGTCGGACATAAAAACTCCTCTGAAGTGTTTGATTTGTAACGGCCCGATCAGAGATTCAATGTCTCGGTTGGTGAGTGCTTCTGTTTCTTTTTTTTTAAACTTCTTCATCACCCCCTTCCCCCCTTTCTTCTCCATGGCCAGGTTGTGACGTTTCTGTTCTTCCAATTCTGCTTTGTTCTTCTTTGAGTCGATGACGGTTTTCGCGATGGCGGCACTTCCGCCAGCCAAACTTCCAACGGCCCCCAATGCTGCTAGGATGGCCGGGATGCTGAATATGAAACCTCCGATCTTTTGCTGTTTCCGCGAACGCTGCAAGCGTCTCAATTGAGGTGTGCTGAGCAGCAATTTCATTCCATGTCCTTTCGACAAGCAAGAACGTTTCTTCTCGCGTTGTTTCTTGGTGAGTAACCCATCGAGGGCACCTAGATTTTTCAGATTGGAGTATGGTATCTGGTACACGACACCCTTGGGCTTCATGTTGATGCTCTATGTGTTATTTTCGCAGTATGTTATTTATATATATTCTGAGATTTTTTCTTGTGTAGTTTTTTTACGGTATGTTATTTATATATTTTCAAGGCCTTGCAGTCGCTACACAAATTCTATTACGTGCTTTGTTTTCTTGCCAAAAAGTTCCTTTGTCCCCTTGTACACGATTCGAGTTTTGTTCTCGATTAAAATAGATAGCTTCTCGTCCGATAACATGTTAGCGTATCGATCTGGTAAAAATAAACTGTATTGTGCGTTGAGCAACAGGCGTACCTTGGGACCATACTGGGTAGAAACGATTGAACCGGAAGTTATCGTGTAAGATTTGTCGACTTCCAATTCCCGAATTTTTACATACTCGACTGACAAATTTAGCATTTGTTTTAATGCTTGGAGATCACTTATTTTTTCAGTTGTCATATCGAAGAAGAGAAATTTTCAGTGTGTGTGTTAGGGAAATTTAATTGTTTTTTTTCACCATGTGTGTTATTTATATATACCGAAGATTATATTTTTCACGATGTGCGTTATTTATATATCAAGTTTTTTTGATGCGTATATATATTATTATTTTTTTAACAGAGGAAGAAAGTTCGTGCTTCGGAGAACGCGATGATTTGCGTAATGATATCTTCCGTCTCCTGCATAGACTTGTACCAATCTACTGTGTACCATCTTCTTCCCTGCCTTGCCTCGTGCAATTCGTCCAACCTTTCGTTTAATTTTTCCCCTGCAGCCGAAAGCAGAATGTTGAGATCATCACACCTCAGGCCGCTGATCTCCCGAAGATGGTCCTTGAGAACCATTTCACAAGGGATGCGAAATTCCGGTGTCGTTCTTGCCATGGTTACAAGTTTATTAACATCTCTGTTAACTATCTTTTTGAATATTTTAGATAGTAGTTCGTGGGGCAAATCAGTTATGCAAGCCATGTTGTTTTTTTTACTAGATGTTATTTATATACCCCACCCCAATTTTTGTTTTGTGTTCATGGCGATGGTGGTACCCAGTGCGGCGACCCGTTCACCCAACGATGCGTCTCTGCTCACGAACCTTTCGAAAGCTGCGTGCTCTAACTTTCTGTCTGCTTCGTGACGTGCATCCAGATCCGTCTGCGTGGTGTTGTAGGCGATGTCGTGATCTTTGCATGCGGCGTCCAATGGATTCACACCCTTGTCTCCTCTCTCCAATCTTTTCTCGAGTTTGGTACCCGGTCCGCAGTACTGGTAGCCAGGTAGATGCATCTCGAAAGGTAACTTGTTGATGATGTCGTTTACGAGTCCCTTTCCTTCGGCCACGTTCCAGAATTTCGGAGGCAGCGTGTTGATGATTTTGATGAGGTAACCTATGCCCTTGTCGTCGTTCACGATGAAGTTGGAAAGTTTTGTGCTGATCATGTCCACGATGCCAACCTTCTCGTTGTAGAAATTACGGTTGCCTGCATTCTCTTCGCCGGCTATCACCAACAATCGGTCCACGAGTTTCCTCACGTCGTCCACCCAAACGAATTCTTTGGGTAACGTGTTGTAGCGTTTGACCCCGCTGCCTGTTTTGACCTGGTTCCAAATCGGTTTGATGAGATTCCTGTACTTCTCGCCGCTGCTCGATTTCACCCTATTCTGCGAGGCGTCGTTGTTTTGGTACAAGGCATCCGTCATGATTAGAATTTCCTTGTAACTCTGGTAATCCTCGTCGGTGTAATCTTTCGGCTGCTTTTTGGCAACGAGTTCCCACAGTCCCACCGTACCCGGATACCTGTTCCAACTATCCTTGTCGCCTAAATTGACTTTAATGTCGTTGCCTTCGAAGGTCACCTTCGATTTCCCAATCTTCCACACCACACCGCCGCCTTCGCTGGTTTCCATGCTGGGATACAATCCGAACACTTCATCCTTGTCGAATTTCCCCGTGCTCAGGTAGTCTCGTGCCAAAGGTCCCAACTCGATCTTATCCGAAGACGTGCTGCCTATGGCTCGACGTCGTGCCGGTGCATCCTTCAGTTCGAACGGCGTCGAAGGAATGCTTGAAATAGGCGTGGGTACAGCGTAACTTTTAGCTGCGAGCGGTACGAGTTCGTTGATCAAATTTTTATTTTGTTCCGTGACACTTTTAATTTCTTTACCTAGACCGCTGATGGCATCGATCACAGGTTGATCCTGACGTTTCTTCTCTTCGTAGAATCCGCGATTTTCGGATTTCCAACCTTTGAAGCGTTTCGCGAGGTAATCGCGAAGCTTGAGATTTTCGTCTTCGATTTTTCGTTTCGTCATGACGTTATTTATATACGTCGTTTCTCACAACGTTGCAACGTTTAGAAAGTCGTTGATTTTGTTTCTGTATTTTCCGTCGTTGGGTTTCCTCGTCATGTCGATCGTAGCGAATCCGAAATCGTCACCGTTCCAGCAAGTAGAGCAGCAGCCTTCCGAAAATTGATTGTAGTTCATGTCTCCGCCTACGTAGTCATCGTACGCATGCTTGAGGTTGGTGTGATCTTGACGAAACAAACATATGAAATTAGCGTTGTCGCGTACTAACTGTTTTGGAATTTTGGAAAACGTTTGAGCTAGGTAGAAGCAATCCATTCCTTTGTGACGACCTTGCGTGAAAAAGTTGCGAATTTCATTTTGATTTTCCAGGATGGCATCGTCGAACACAACAACTGAATTTTCACGACAATCGTCGAGTGGTTTTATTTCCGAGGCGAACGTTGCAATGTCCAGGCCATCGTACAGTTTCATCAGTTGCTGGTATTTGGATTGCTCCAAACTTTTCGAGAACACGTACAGGTGCCTGTTCTTCCAATCTAACCAATTCGGTGCGAGGAGAAAATTGTCCACGAGCAGTGTCGTTTTTCCACACCCCGAAGGTCCTACGATCAGACAGCGGATGCTGTCGGGGAGCAATTCACCGTTTTTTTTCTTCCTTCCACTTTCCGAATTAGGTAAACGTTTCACAACATTCCACGTACTCATAGAATCACTTCGTTTGAATCGATCCAACTTGTTTCCGGAAGTCCCAGCCATTTCACCAAAAGTTTGTTGCCTCTCTTGCGCAAAACTTTTTCGATAAGGTACGTGTCGGGGTGTTTCGTTTTAGAGAGTTCCTCCTCGTAGAAGCGGCCCAATAAAATTTCACCGCCACTGTCTTTTATTATATACGTGTGACGGTTCCCGGGTAGAACTCGAACCACGGTAAAAAGTTCAGTACTCCAGTTTCGTGTGAAACCCCTGTCAAACGTTCGCTTCAATTTACTGACCCTCACCTGTTCTCCAATTTTGTATTTAGCTTTTTTTGTCGTGGGCATGTACTTTGGACAGTAAACGCTAGAAATTAAACGTTGCTCGTCAGACCTGGTAACGTCAGCTGGCTTCATGCCTATCGTTGCGTGCCGTGTGTGATTATAGTCGTTAACAAGTTCCGGGAGAATAGTGACCCACTTGTAGCTTCCCTGAAGCGTGAAGCGTGACCACATGCGCGATTTCAGAGTACGATTGAATCTTTCCACAATGCTGGCCTTGACGTCACTGAAGGTCGAGTAATGATGAACGTTGTGTTTCCGAATAAACTTTTGGAATACGGCATTGTAAAATTCCTTCCCTTTGTCCGTGTGCAGAAACCGAGGTCGTCTGCCGCCGCTTTCGCGAAAAATTGTCTTGAATGCTTCCGTGACGCACGTCCCTGTTTTCGCCTTCAAAGGTAGAGCCCATGCGAATTTTGAAAATGTGTCTATGACGGTGAGGAGGTACTTGTTGCCCTTGTTCAATTTATGCACGTTTTTTAACTTGCCGCTACTCATTTCGACGAGGTCGCTTTCCCAGAGGTCGTCGATTCCCTTGGTTACCACAGCCAAACGTTCGTAGTTGCGGCGTGCAGGTCTATGCAATTCTTGGACGATGGCTTGCCTAGACATTTTTTATTATTTTTAGAGATTACGTTTCAAGAGAAGCACAAGCGTGATGGGATTCAAAGAGGGTGGCACTTCACTCGTGTTTTGAATGATCAGCTTATCGCCGGCACTCACGTCGAAAACGGTGAGATCTTCGTCTTTGTGTATTTCATATATGTTGCGCGTTTCGTTCCAACGTGCCAGAGGAATATTTCCTGCTTTCTGGACACCACGATTCGATATCAAAGTCATGGTGGGAACGCTAGCTTTTCTGCCGTGAGACCAGTACGAAAATTCGTTTATCTGAATCGTGCCATCGAGGAGAAACTTATAGTACGGATGATAAGGATGTAGCATGTACAGTTTGTTACCTTCGACGAAGGTGGAGATTCTCTGTTGATTGGGAACGCTGTTGATTTCGATGGCTTGCAGAGAATGCAGTTTAGCGAATTTAGTATCGATGCTAACGAGGTTGCTGTGAAGCTGACCCAGTGTGTTTTGTACGGGCACCAAATGCTCGACTATGGTATCCGTTACGGTAGAAAATGACGGTTTGATTTTCACTTCCACGTTCAACTGCTTGTAGCTTTCGTTGAGTTCTTGCAACTTGGCACCGAAAGAAGCCAGCGTCGATTCCTGCGTGGATTCCAGCACTCCAACTTGATCTCTGATGTTGACGACAATGTTCTGAAGGTTCTCGATTTGATTCAATTTCGAGCTCTTCTCGGTAAGATCGTTCACGATGATTCGCATCTCTGTAAACTGCGTGTGAAGGTCGGCGACGCTCTGCGAAGTGGGCAGCGTCGACACCAGCGAAGCAAGTTCGTCTCGAATCTGTTCCACGTTCGCCGTTTCCGTTTCCAGTCGTTTCAGCATGCGTGATATGTTCCTTTTCAAAGCATGTAATTCTTTGGAGGTGGGGAGATTGGCCACTTTACTCTCGAGATCGCTCAATGAACTTTTGATGTCACTCGAATCGGATAGTGCCGTCACCGCCGTTTTCAATTTTTCCAAATCTTCACTTGAAGGCACGCTCGTTCGTAACGATTCCAAGTCACCCTGTATGTTGTCCAGTACGTGATGAAAATGAGCGAGATTGGATTCGACGTTCAAATTTTCTAAATATTGGATCTTCTGCTGAACCGTGCTCAACGTGTCTTGAATGCTCGTCAACGCTCTCGCTTCAGCGTGAATATTTTTAATTTCTTCGTTGATCAATTCCAAGGACGCCTGAAGCGTAGCGATGGTGGTTTGAATGTGTTCGAAATCTTGATAGGCCTCCAGTTGAATTTTTATGTTCGCGACGCTTTTACCGATGACCTGCAGTTCGTCCGACGATGGTAGGTTCGTCATTGTATCTTCCAAAGTCTGCAACTTGGATTTGATTTCTTCCAACGTACCGGTGAATTCTTCTTGTAATTTAGAAACAACAACCTGCAATCGTTCTATATCAATATCATTCACGACAGTTTGAAGTTCAGAGAAATTCTTTTCTATTGCGGAAGTTCGCTCTTCGATTTCGAGTTTCAATTTTTCCAAATCTTCATTTTTCGATTGAAATTGCTGTAATTTGGCCAAATCATTTTGAAGCGAATCCATGCTCAACTGTATATTTTGAATGTTGTCGTAAGAAGGTACCTCGACATAATTTTTTATCAGTGTTTTCAGTTCGGAATCGATTTTCAGAATGGGATCGAGACATTGCGTTTGGAGCGTAGCGATCTCAGACTCTAAACTTTTGTTTAAGGTCTCCTGCAAAGCGATCAAATCAGTCCTCAACTTCTTAACACGAACGTCCAACATGAGAATCTCTTCTGCATGGTCTACACGCTTGGTGTTGCCGAAAATATCGTTAGGCATTTTTGGTTAACGGTTATTTATAATAGGATAGACGATTCGTAATTCTACGAAGAGAGGAATAAGTTTGTCGTAGTCTCCGAGGAGTTCCACGTAAAGATAATCTCCTGCAGACACATCGTACGACATGTTAGAAAGTATCTTGTCGTGCTTGATTCGAAAAATGTTCTTGCCGGTAGAAATTTTGATTTCGCCTGCGTTCTCCGGATTTACGGTGATTTGAAGTTTCCCGTCGATCGGAATTTCATAGAAATGTAAATTGTTATTAAAAACATAAAACATCTTGCCCACATCGTTATTTATTTCCGTCCAAATGCTGTTGAGGTGAATGATTAACAAACCGTTGAGTTTAGATAACACGGAAGGTAAGAGGTTATTGAAATTTGGTGATGCAGTGTCCATGTTGCTTTGTTTGCGAAAACCAAAGAGATTCATTGTTCTTGTTAGTTATTTAACACATCGTGCTTTTTGCTATTCTTCAAAACATACAAAGGAAAAGAATGAAAGGGAGAGCCCTCGGGCGATGAAAAGTTGCAACCTGTTATTATGTTGTTAAGCCCGCTCCAAATCGAGGCTCATTAAATTCAACTCTTATTTTTCATCGCCCGAGGGCTCCCTCTTTCATTCTTTTCCTCCGTCTGCCATTCTTCTTCAAAAACACAGCGGACTTCATGACTATGGGGTTACGGTTAACACACGTCACATTTATCGCTTTTATTGTAGTGCCCCCACTCTCGCGTGTGGATTTGACAATCGAGAACGCGTAACTTGTTGTCTCTGCCATCCAATGCGACCTTGGTTACGCGCGTCGTGTACAAATCATGCAATTTACTTGCAATGCGATGATCGGTGCTAAGTTGCCTTTTACCATGAAAAAGGCATTCTTTGTAGTCTTGCATGCTAAATTTGCTGGTACTTATTTTTCCTACCCCCTTCGCCTTCTTGATCTCTTTTTCTTCTGTAATCTTTACACAGTACATTTTGGCACGAAGCCCCGCAAATTCCCTGCTGTAATTACCAGCCGCTTCATCTTTGAACTTTCCAATCGTCATTTTGTTTTCTGCCGAATGTAAGTGATGGCCTGATGGTAAGTTGCTAAAATCAAACAGATGCTTCATCTTAGTCAGATCATGTTCGAGGCTTGGTGTTTGGATTAGAAAAATGAAGCTATCCGTGTCAATGTAACATATTTGGATGTTATCTCCATAAAAAGGTTGAAACTGATCGTAGTACGATTGGTACATGTGCAATTTTGATAGTTCAAGGACGGTGGCACCTATGGCAATCGGCTTGTTGAGCATCACTTGCTTCTTGTTCCTCTCAACAAATACTAGATTCTCGTCGAAAATAGTGAAGTTTTTGAAGTAGGGTGACGCGACGATCTTCTCAAATTTCTTTTCGTCCGTGACCAACGTTGCGTCGATGTAATTACGCACGTTCTCCATCGTCTTGCCGTAGATGGCGTTATTGAACAGTTTGTACAGATCCTTGTCTGCAGGCGATGTTGATTGCGCTCTGCGGCGCGTGTTCTCGGCTATGTACGGTTCGAGCCACTTGCTCTGTCGGAACTTCAATCCTCTATGAACTTTCTTCAACTGCAAGCCGTGACTTATGTAAAATTGGAGGAGCCGGTAGTGCAGAACATAATTCCGCTTGTTCTCCATGCTTAGTATGAGTTTTGGCTCCGATCCTCCAGGTGGCTTCTCCTTGGTGGGGGCCAGGGCCAATCCGTGATGTTTCTCGTGAAGCGTTTCGGGATAATCGAGATCCACTTCCAAGAAACAGCCCCATTCATTATCTTCGCTCCAGTTGAGAAAATCTTCGCAGGAGAGTTCCTCTTCGGTCATCCACCCGTAGTCGCTGATGGGAAGACACTGGGACATGGAGTGGCCGTACAGGTTGTTGACATCCCAGTAGACAATATAGGTGTTGGGCTTCGATGCATCGTAACCAGGCGTATGAGGATTGTTTGCTTGAGCATGGCGTCGGGGACATTGGACGATGCCACCCCGTATCGCACTCTCCATGAAAGCATACTGTTCCTTCTCTGCGATGAGGCCCAGTTCCACGTTGGTGTATTTCATCATCGATTCCCAAGTCAATCCCGGCGTGGTGAAGAAATACGCAGGATCCAACTTGTATATCGCGATGCATCTCTTACGAAACGATTCGAAAATATCCATCAGAAGTGTCACGTCCAATTTCAGATAAAGATCGTGATAATCGCGAAAAGTTTGGCAATTGAATGCCGTCCACACACTACGAGCGTGTTCGTAGTCCTCTTCGGAACAGACGTCCTCCGTGAGAGAAGAATAAAATACCCCCCGGGGTGGAAGTTCCGTCTCGTCAAATTTGTCGAAATTGTTGACGTACTCGTAGGGGTAGACACCCTTGCGACGCAACAGATTCAAATTCTCATCTCTCCCCGAAAAACATTTTTGCTTGGTGGCCACAAGATCTTCGTCGCCAAGTTGAGATGCAAGGCTTGCGAGGCTGGAGGACAGGAAATTGTAAGAGTCCAGGATTCGCACTTCCACACTTCCTCCTTCTTGGAGAGGGATCCACACTCTCACCACAATATATTTCTCGCTCGTTCTCGGGATGATGCTGATTCGAGAAGTTATGTTGTGGAGCTCTTTGACGAAGAGATGTGTGTCGTACTTCTCCGTGTAGTGCAGAAACACGGCAACAAAATGCGACTCCTTAATTTTAAGATTGCACGAATTACAGATGGTGCTTAGAAATAATCCATTCTGGTGGTTATGGTGGACGACCTTGTAATTTTCGGCGGTGAAAGCCTGGTTACACTCCTCGCATCTTGTCGCCGCGTCATGTCTCTGTTGTTGTTCTGTTGTGAGAGCAGGTGGAGAAACGTAAGAGCCTTTCAGGCTGGGTGCAAGTTCTCTCGCGCATTCCGCTATCTTCTCAACAAAATGTTTTGCCGCATCAGGTCCGCAATACAAGATGACATCATTCAATTTTTCTCCGTAGATGGAGAAACTGCAAGGCTCGTGGTGAAAAATTTGGGTCGTGCTTGAGGTAGAGGGATCAGGGTCGCAAGACGTCATGGGAACTTGGAAGCTTTCAAAGTCGGCATAAAGGACGACGGGATGGTGGAGAAGAGCCTGGTGTTTCTGAAATTTCATCTTGGTTCCGGGTTCCGGCATGACATCTTCGGGTTCTGCATTCACGGAGCCAAAACACTTGTGCTGTTCTCTCATCTTCTTACCCCCGCGAAAAATTCTCAAACACCGATCGCAAATTTCCATCTTATCGCGATTCTTGGTGATCTGTCTTCCTACTAATCGTGAGAAATTCCGTATCAAACTGTAACGGCCATCTACAAGCAAGAGTCGAATTACATTATTCTGGCTTCTCGCAGGTCTTAACACACGAATGTTGTCGCAATCGTCAACCCCAAACACAGAAATATTGATATCTTTTCCTTTTTCCTCTCTATAGTTTTTTTCAAATTGATTGATCTTATTCAAGGGCACAGGATAGGAAATTCCTCTCATCATATTCTCGTATCTTCCCTCGTATCCTCTGTAATTGGACAGACGTTGGGGGTCATTATTATTTGCTGGGTGTAATGCAGCGATGACAGACCATAAGAAACTCTTCTGATCATTACTTTGTATGTTCAATACTGCATTTTGCTTTTTTTGTTTTTTTGTTTTTTTTTTGAGCGCTGCGTAATGGTTTGAAATTGCAGACTCGAAGTTCTAACATGTGGCTGCGACCGCAAAGAGTCCACCCACTTCCTCTACCTTCAAACTCTTCTTGTTTTTGTGTCAAGTGCTCAAATAGTCGTGTCACTATCTCGTCAAGATCCTCGTTATTGTCATCGTGTAAGCTCTCACACCCTACGTAAAAGCTGAAAGTGCTTGACTCGGACGAGACAACTTTCTCATACAGCAGAGTCAAGACGAGATGAATTTTAATTGCAACATTGACGAGGCAATCACGTAATTTATCGACTACCAGAGATTTCACATTGTTGAGGAAGATGCTCGAGTCACACTTTTCATCGCTTCCAGATTTATAAGTCATGATGCGTGCACTTTTATTCAAAGCACCCTCCTCATGCCCATCAGTGCGAGATTTCTTTGCCGGCGGGGCTACGACATCATGATCTGGTAGACGACATTTTTTCAAATGCCTAGCAATATTAGGTTTAGAAATCAACTTTCCACAGTTGCAACATGCCGCTTTCTCGACAAGACCGGAGGGACCTGGTTGCGGTTCCATTTTTTCCTTCTGTTATTTATATATATATACACAGAGAAATTTTTTGGGGGGGGTTGTGGTGATGGTAGTGGAAAGCGCACTGAAACAGAAGGAAAAAAAAGTTAAAAAATGCTAGATATTTTTTCCTTCCACATATATATTAGACGCAAACAGTATGTATGTATGTATGTATGTATGTATGTATGTATGTATGTGTGTGTGCACTGTTGTAGGAGGTTAAAAAATATGGGACATGTAAGTGTGTGTCAATTTTTTATGGCTCCTCTGAATATGTGTGTGTCAGACGCAAAACAAAAATATTAATATATCATGAAAATAAAAACTTACCTTTCAACAGAGATGGAGAGAAACTTCAAAATAAAAACTTGTAGCTCACTAAAACTTCCACGATGATATATATGTATACTGCCAGATAAACAAATTAAAAAATACTGAACTGCCACGATTGACGTTCACTATGATAATGATGTACAAAGAAGAAACTACTACGTTATATAGGAACTCCTCTTTTTTTCTCCTTCTCTCCTCCCTACTCCACGCGACTCTCTTTGGTGAAAACACAATAAGGGCTATGGTCAATATCCTAGCAAATAAAACCCTTGTTAACTAATTTATTCATGCCATATTTTTTTCAACAAAAGATTTTTGTGATGTGCACAATATTCTGTAGGGACAAATAACAATAAACGGGGCGTTGACAGTTCCACCCATGCATGTATTGTCGATTATTTCCCCTCGGCCTCTATTCCACGCCCCGTCAGGGTGTGGTGTGTGAAACAAACAATTCCCAGCACAAAACTCAAAAAGCGAAAGATGCTGCTGTGTTTGCTTCCGCCGCATTCGCTTCTGATTCTATTGTTATCGGGGATGTAATAGATTCTTTATTCAGAACCGTGGGAAAGCTGAAAAAAAATAGAATCTCTTCGGGCGAAAAAGGATGTAAGGTGAATGGGTTCGGGGAGGGGTTGCTGTGGATAGTTTGGTCCGTGATGAAAATGTTACATTGAGCGATGAAACACAATTTCTCCACAGGGACAGGAAAAATTCTACCGAGCGTCGCTATCCACGCGAACATTAGAAATTGCCTGAATAGCTTGGGGGCTTGGCATAGGATTATCGATTTTCGTTTTAGAGAATAATCTATGTAAGATTCTAGCATCGAGAATAAACAACATTGATTAAATTTTTGACAACATTCGCAGTACAAATCTAAACTCGTGATGATTTTGCCGTTAGAACCTTTTTGGGTTGGGCACCACGCACCCTGGCGAGGTTAGGGGCCAGGCATCCTAAAAACAACAATTATTATTTTGTTTGTTTGTTTGTTTGCGTCACAATACATACGCGTGCGTGTATGTGTGCGTGTGTGTGTGTGTGTGTGTGTGTGTGTGTGTGTGTGTGTGTGTGTGTGTGTGTGTGTGTGTGTGTATGGTACATCGTTCCCTCCCCGAGAGAAGAGGTTTACGAAGATCACGATATATATAAACATTTGGCCCCGTTGATTCCAGCACTCCAACTTCATCTCTAATGTTGACGACAATATTCTAAAGGTAAAAAGAGAATGAGAGATTGAGAGATTGAGAGATTGAGAGAATAAGAGGATAAGAGAAGAGGTTTACGTAGGTCACAATATATAAACATTTGGTCCCAAACTTGGAAAATTACGATAAAGTGCACTCATCTTTCAAAAAATAAGAGAATGAGAGAATGAGAGAATGAGAGGAGAGGTTTACGTAGGTCACGATATATAAACATTTGGTCCCAGACTTGGAAAATTACGATAAGGTGCACTCATCTTTCAAAAAATAAGAAAATAAGAGAATAAAAAAATAAGAGAATAAAAAAAGATGAGAGGATTAACAGGAGAATAAAAAGAGAATGAGACAACAATAAGAAAGATGAGAAAGATGAGGAGGATGAGAGAATGAGAGCTCATCTTTCACTCATCACTGCCTTTTTGCCCCCGTGAAACATCGTCAGCGCACTAAATGAGGCGCGGAACAGGAAGAGAAAGTGAGTTTTTCAACTTTTTGTAGTCGTTTGGTCAAGAAATCAAAGTTGCGGTGGGAGTCACAATTTTTATCTACTCGCGCACTAGCCCACGAACGAAACACCTCCCATGTGAATGTGTGGCGAGTCCTGGCGGAAGACGGGATGCACCCGTACAAATTGAAGAAAGTGCAAGACCTTTTACCTCTGGACTTTGGCCCACGTGAGGACTTTTGCCAATGGTTTGTTCATCAAATTGAAACTATTCCAAATTTTCAGAATACGGTACTATGGACTGATGAGGCTATCTTCACGAAAACTGGTGTGTTCAATAGTAAAAACAGTTATGTGTGGGAACATGAAAATCCACATGCACTGCTAGTGGCACATCATCAGCACAGATTTGCAGTGAATATGTGGTGCGGGATACTGCATGACCATTTGATTGGACCGTACATTCTCCCTGTTCGCCTATGTGGACCCACTTATCAAGCATTTCTCAGTGAGGTTTTGCCTGAACTACTAGAGGACGTGCCCTTGCCATTGAGACAAAGACTGTGGTTTCAATATGACGGTGCACCCCCACATTTCGATCGGAATGTGCGCCATTTCCTCAATACCTTATTCCACAACCAGTGCATTGGAAGGGAAGGGCCTGTGCCATGGCCACCTCGATCGCCTGATATTACGCCCCTGGATTTCTTCCTCTGGGGAGAGACGAAACGCCTCGTTCACGAAACACCTGTCGTGTCAGCCGAGGACCTCGTTGCCCGTATCAATGTAGCTGCAGCATCGATAGCAGAAACGCCGGGGTTGTATGGTCGCATTAGACAATCCTTGATTCGCCGTTGTCGCCTCTGCTTGGAAGTACATGGTGGACACTTTGAAAACCGTCTGTGATGAGGTTCCCTTCACATCTCCATCAAGCATACTGTGTGCCCTTCAGCGTATGCAACCTATGACAGTTCGTTTTTTTTTTCGTTTTTACGTCATGGTGCCCTTCGCTCAGGAAATTTTCTTTGTTTTTTGGTGCCATTCAACACATGCCAATTTTCGTCGATACCAGCTCACGCAGAACGCACACCCACCCCCACTCCCTTCAACATCTTCGTTCGCGTCCTTTGGGAATCCCTTGCGCCGACATTGCACAACATTGCCGCGTGATTTTTTGACAAGAGCGTACCCAATTTCTTAGTGGACCGCCCAACACCGACGACTTCTCTCCACCCGTTTTGCCATTATTCAATTCGGAAAATCATTTTCCCACGTTTTCAAACGTCAATAACTCGCCAACAAAGCCGTTTCCGGAATTTCGTTACATGAACTTTCCACCTTATTTTCACTCGTACAATCACCTCCCAAGCGTTGTAAACGAACTTACGAAACACCCTGTATATACTCTGTTCCGGGAATCTGTGGAGCAAAGCCGCGCATAAAGGTAGAGAAGGGGAGGAAGCGAGTAGGTGGAGCGAAGCAACGTTCTGCTCCAAAAGCGCTCGCGTTTCCAACTGGCGGTTCAGAAACAACGAATCACAGTGTTGCCACATGAAGGGAAATTTGGACCGAAATTTTATCTAAAAGGGAAAAGGGAATTTTGATGAAAAATACCACAATTTCAGGGAAATTTTAAGATATCTGACTCTACATTATAACATTATATTTTAAGTTCCAGTTTCATATTCACATTTTTATTTTTTCTGTTCCTTCTTATTTCTGCTCCCTTGAATACAAGCCTGTATTTACTTATATATATTTTATGTTTATTGCACGTCGCTGACCAGGATTTAAACCTGGGGCATCTGACGAGAAAGCGATGAAGCTGACATGTATGTGAAAATTTTGTTTCTTTTTTTATTCATACGAGCATGGACCAACGGAAATATTACTACTACTACTGCTGCTTCTGGTACTACTACCACTGCTAGTAATAATAATAATTATTATTATTATATTTGTTTAGGTGAAGGGAAAAATTGGTCCAAAAAGGGAAATTTTGCCCCTTGGAAAGGGAAATTGTGCCCACAGATTGTGGCAACACTGATCAACGATCAGTTGAATTGTCTTCGTCTGACATCGGGCATTTTCGAGCCACAAGGTGCCGAAAGTACAGCGCCTAGAAAACGGCATGGTTTTGCTCTCTCTCGCTGGTTCCACTCGAAAATGAAATCCGCTAGAGGCGCTGGTGTTGACACCGGGGTACAGCGCTCGACTGCTTATAATGGAAGTAAATGGGGTTTTTGCTGCAACGTCTGATTCTTTTCTTTGTAACATTTCTTTGCATCAGAAAATTGTTATGATATTTGGTACAGTAGTCGCGAAAATATTAAAGAATATTATGAACCGTCTATCATGACCTGTCCTTGAGTTTTTTATTAACAATACGGAAGAAAACATAGGTATGGATTGTAACACGTAACATGACAATTGCTGCGAGAATTAGTATTGTGTATGCATTATCCTGAAAGGTTCATTAATATTGTCATTGTCACAAATATTATTTTTATGGAAATTCACACAGACAATACTCGTTTATTTTAATTAATTAATTAATTTATTTTATTATTAATTAATTTAATTAATTTGCGGTTTATTTTCATCAAGTACAAGGTAGACATTTTACAGTCAAGTCACGAGTAAAAATGCACAGTCCTTAACACCAAAGTTCTACTTACCAATCGACACGAATGTAAAGCAATTTGTTGATAGAGATGACAAGGTACATCGTAATCGGCTATTTCAACTCCATGGAATATGAAATTAAATTCTTTCGAATATCTGCATTTCGGGAAAATGACTTCATAATATGTACGCCACGAAACATTTTTCCCCTTCATGACACTATTTCAATTTTATTAGTATACAAAAATAAACTTGTGTACACAATCCAACGTTTGACGTCCAGCCTCACATGCGATATGTTGATGCTCGTGTTGCGTTGCACACAAAACGTATTTATGTTACTTTTCTGTGTAAATTAATACCATTTCGTGACTGCAAATCACTCCACAAATATAACTGTTTCCATCAATTCACTTACCGCCTTTCTAGAGAAACAAATCTACACAATATATTCAGGCCCGTAGCCAGGATTGCTTACTAGGGGGGGCAAAGTCAATCCTAGAGGGGGCAAATTTTTAATATATTGTGTTGCATTGGCAGATATAGCAGGGTAGAGAGGGGCGCTTGCCCCCCTCCTCCAAACGTGATAAGTAACAGCATAGACTAGTTAGGTTAGGTTAGGTTAGGTTCTAACTATTCTATGGTAACAGGAAAGGGATGATATCTTGAAAATCCAACGAACAAAAAAAGTCCGAGCAACATCAAATAACAATATTTCGATAATGACCTTTCGGACTAAGAAAGAATACAAAGATGAAGTTTAACATATATAGGCTAATTGGGATTTTATCTACTTTATATTTACATGTCAATAATGTTAATAGACGATTAATATGTAACTTTGGGCTTCTCTGCGGAACTGATTAAGGAAGTCCTTTATAAATTGTGCTTCATAATGCACTATAATTTCCAGTATGCAATATTTTTACACACAAAGGAATCTAAAGAGAATCCAACACCACCATTATGTTGTGTTATGCAAGAAAAATCGAATTAATTAAATAATAATGGTTACATGTTATCTACACTTTGATGAATTGTGTAAAAATTTGTATACTTTTTTGTAGGCCTACTTGCTAAAACATGGCTCCTATTTGCTTCAAAGGGGAGAGACTTGCATCACTACAGACAATGTTTGCCTACTGGTTACGTTAACCATTTTGCAAAATATTGTGTCATTGAAATACATGTGTTTGACACCCGACAAACAAATAAGAATCCTTTGATTGATCAATGACTTCTTGGATTACAGTGTCATCATTCATATTTCATATCAAGTTTTATAGAGGGAAATGTTGTATCCTCTTTACGTTATGAAAAAATACCTTCCTTAATGATTACGGTACGAAACCAAATGATCTAAGGGGCATCCTTCGCCTTACCCCATTTCCGAAAAAGCGAGGTCTCTGGGCCACTTATCGCCACCACTTTTTGAGCAGAAGCGTACAAACCCAAAATATCAGGGTTTTTTATGCTGATACTGATTTCTGCCAGTCACAGAATGGCTTAAGATATATGAACAAAATTAGGAGAATCAACTCCATAGCAGAAGAGTTGACATAATTATTTGTCAAAAAATTAGGTTGTGCATGAGGTACTTTAACAGACAACGTCTGCTACAGACACAATGCAATATTATAAATATAAGAAAATAAATAGAAAATAATTTGAGAGATTTTCAATCGTATTAATTTCACTGCAGATTTTTTCTACTTGTCATTTTCTTGAACCTATATTCATAGGGTGCTGCCTGATAACATCGAAAATTTTCACAGTGTGTACAGGACATCAAGGAAGGCAACTTTTATCAATGACTATTTACTCGTCTAATTCTTCTTTCGATGTTACAAGCAATCGAAATATAGCATCTTATGACCTTAATGTATGCAATCCCATTGTAAGCTTCGCAGTTGCAAATGTAATTGATTTTTACTGCCGTTTAAAATTCTTGAGAGCAATATATATAACATGCTATGCAAACAGTCAGGGTTAAAACTTAACTTTCCCTTTATAAAATGGATATCATGACACACACCTATGTTGCTTATCAAATTTAATGCGTTTGCATAGAGAAATGATTTATAATAAGATTTGAAATTCACATTTATATTTCATAAGATGCTTAGTGTAACCTGTCTCACACTACAAATTTTATCGCTTTCTAAACGAAATAATAAATGTGAAAAACTATCACATTTTCATCGTGTTTGATAATAATTTGAGCCAGTAAGCTGTCCTACATCTTCCACTAGCCGACCTCCATGGTGGGATAGTTACATAACACACTACGAAGCCAGGGGTTCCAGGTTAGAGCCTGGGCATGAATGTTCTTTGTGAGCAGAGGCGAAACCACAAATCTTTATATGGAGAGGGGTCAAGTACCAGGACAAACATGCCAATTATAATAATAGTAATATAGTGGTGGTAGTGGTAGTAACAATAATAGCATTAAAAGGACGTTATTATTGTCGTAAATCGTGCAAAAGGGGGTAGAAGTCGGTGCTAAAGCATTTGTGTTTGAACAAATGCTTTGAAATATTTTTCCAATACGTTCAATTTCATATTAGCTAGTAATGGAAAACAAGCACACAAACTGTATTTTTGAAAGACAGAATATGCATGACATTATTTTTTTTGCACATATGACACGTACAACTTTCATCTACAGCATATTTTTTACACATATGCAACATGGAGCGACATAAAATAAGAAAATACATATGCAACATGTTAACTCTAAATTGTGTACGTATTCAAAGTTTCTTTAATATATATATATATATATTATTTAAATACATTACATGATCAATTCATCCGCCAAATTGTCTCTCAAATGTGCGACAACAATCTGAAGTATATATCTGGCCTTACTTCTCTCTCAGGTAATTTAGAATGTATTACAGAAAATAATCATATTGGGATCAAAGCAAGCAGGAAAATCTTTAGATCCAAATATTTGCAAACTGAAAACAATATTGATTTAATTTCACTGGGCGCCATAGGAATCTCTTTAACATTTTTTTTTTTCATTTAGATTGTTTTGACCCAGGGTTGACTCCCACTGACCCCTAGCTGCGGTTCTGCACTACGGACTAGAAGAATAGTAGATATTATGTTTGCGAGCGAAGCGAGCAAGAAAATTTTACGAAATGTACTTTTATTTGTATACAATTTGAAATCGGGGATGCAATTGCCACTCTGTGCCCCCTGTAAGTGCCCTTAGCCGTCTGGAAGAAAAATGCAAGAAACACTTGAAAACTAATTCCATCTTGAGTATCCATTTGTCCTGTTATTCTTAGATTCTGCTAGTCATGTTTCTTTACTTCAATGCTTGCCCCCCTAGATTGGACTTCCCTCCAAGATTGGGGGGAACGACAATGCCCCTGCCCCCTTGTGGTTGCAGCACTGTTTGTGAGTGTCTCTTCATCAATTTCACGTCATCACTCATCTCCACGATTAGCTGGATGTGGCAGAAAAGCAATGCTAAGTAACAAAAATCAAATATCCACTCCCTTTCTCTCGCTATTACCAAAAGATAGACTTGGGAAACAAAAAAATTATGAAATTATGCAGTTCAAACTTCATAGCAACACATTCGAGAAAAAAAACATCCAAATACATTAACACTTTTCATACAAGACTACTCAAAGTGTCACAACTGTTCTAGATAATGAAAATTGCGAAATCATTTTCCGAAATCTGAATCTGGAAGGGAATCCCCCCAATCGTGATACGACATTATACGGAATCCGACACGCCTTCGTGTTGCTAGAGTAATACAGGATATAATTGTAAAGATTAGTGAGAATTCCAGGTAGGAATGTGTTCTGTATTTTTCACAGGGGGGGGGCAAAGCATGCTCTCAGGGGGGGCAGTTGCCCCCCTTGCCTCCCCTCTAGCTACGGGCCTGAATATATTCCAAAAACTAACTAAGCCGCATTACTTTCACAACAAAATTAGCCGCTGTGTCGATCGCACTGCCATCTACTTGTCATCGTCTCGGGGAACCAGTTCTTGGGTCGTTTTCCACACTACGTTATTCAAGGCGCTGTACCGAAAGTTCCTGGCGGGACGAAACAAATGAGCGCGGGATACACAGCATGTTTCCAAACGTACCGTAAAACGGGATTGAGAGTTGATCAGCACCTTTACTGAATAATAGTTGTACAATAGTACACAAATTAGTACACCCAAACACTGCACAAACAAGGTAATAAAAACAACTAACAAAAACAGACGTACGCTTGGCAACGTTGCAAAGGGAGAGCGATGTTACCCCTACAACTTTTGCTTCCCAACTTAGGTTGTTGACACTCATCGAGGAACACCGTCCCGAAACCGATTGGTGGACAGATGGAGCTAAATAGCAAAAAGTAGTTCAGCCACCAGAGGGGCCTGCGATCAGTATAACAGCCGGTAGATGCATCCGCATTCTTCTCTTCATGCACTCACTTGTCCTCTCATGCCTTCATTGGTCGAGTCCTCTCGAGTCACTATTTACGCATAGACTTGTTCTCGATAGCTTGCTCCAGAGATTCCCGAGATAGAGTATAGGTAACAGCAAAAGCAAACCAGATGAAGATTCCCGTGTTCTAGAAAGAATTCAAAACACATGCGATTTCTCAGATTTTGGAATGACACAGAGGTTTTTCTAAAGGAGAGGAAAATTCCAAAACAGCTGGCCTGGTGTCGGCCAATGGCCCAGCCGGGCCTTAACCGTGCAGCCTTGTACACCCAACGGCGAAAGAAACAGTAGGCGAATTGTCCACCACCAGTTTAATTTGGTCTGTAGCACACATTGTGATGACAATGTATTGAAATAATGACGTCAATAAGCAGAGAACAATGCCTGCTTCGAACCAATATAGTTTCATTCCTTAAAACAAAACAAGATGTAGAATAAGCAAGTAATTAAAATAGCGGTGGACAATTTGCCTACCATTATCTTTGCCGTTGATACTCCTGGGTTGTAAGGATTCCATTGAAAGATAATGGGATTGTTACAACCCTGAACTGTCCGTGTCTGTACAAGTGACTTGATAGGAGAGATATTCAGTAAACCCTATCGATGATTGGAAGTAACTAATTACTTATAACGTAGTTACAAGTAACAGTTACTTTTTTGAAAAATTCTAACTCTATCTGCTTTAAAGCAAGTAATTACAAGAGTTTATTTTTTGCAATAGAAATAAGGTTCAGTTATTTTTACACTTTATGCCAATTAAATTGTTAATTTCAACAATTATAACATGGAGGAAAAGCTAGTTTGGGCAATGAAGTTTCCAACTATTTGTATTCTCAGGATGCTAAGGGAAAAGGATTTTTGTGGAATCAGCTAAAGCAAGGAAGCTTTATTGCAATTCTTCATTTCTAATTGTGAAAACTTCAGTATATTGTTTCATCATCTTTTTTTGTTGAAAAATATTAATACATGAAGACCTATTTTATGTACAGTCACGGGACTGACACTTCTGGGTCGTAACGATTTGAAGGTCAATGTATTGCTACATCCCAGAAGAGTCCGTGAAAGTACAAGAGATATAAATAAAACACGTTTAAGTCTGCATGTACGTATTTATTTGTCACAATTAATGATCACTGATTTATGTAGTTCGTTTGCAAGAAAGTTCCAGAAGAATATAACTGTAAAAGTAACTTAGTTACTTTTCAAAGTAAATGAGTTACTTTTTAAATAACTGGAACTGATTTACTTTCTAAACTGAGTAACTTTAGCTCGGTTATTTTTAAAAGTAACTTTCCAAATACTGTTCAAAGGTCTATAACCGCCTTTAAATATCCTCACTGAGGGCAAAACGAATATATTTTTCTTTTCAAAATAAAACATGTAAAAAGCTGAAGCTAGGGACAATAAAATATTAAAAATTAATTTGCCACCATAAAAGAATCTTGAATTATGTAGGCAGGGATACATCGGGGATGTAAATTACATGCAGGTCATGGATGAATAACTTCAAGCAATTCAAGTTAGACGGGCAATTTACCTTCTGCTAGCAAACGCGCTTCAAAGCGCGACGTGGTGGCCATTTCCATCCATTGCAGACCTTTGTTGACTAGGCGCGCTTCGCTTTAAGCCAATCAGGGTTTGTTGTTTCTCTTAGTCGGGGAATTTGAACGTTTAATCGCCACATTGTTGTGAATTCTCGTGCCACGGAGGCGTGAATAATGGAAATTGTTTTGGAACCTCTTGCATTGTTATGCTTCTAGTGCTGTGGTTGGTTTAAAGTTAGAGGTACATGAACGTTGGCAATGTTGCTGATCTCTCACCCTCTGTTACCCCAATACTGATCCTCATTGTTTGCTGAGGATCCACATTTGTTTATTGTTGCCACGCTGTGAGACTCAAATCTCGCTTCCGAACTTAAAATATTCATTTGTCGCCCATAAATTATGATACATTTGAATTTGGCGGTCACTAAAGACTTCTATGGTAAACTAAAGAAATTATGCATGTAGCTTCATACGTAGTCACATAAACACACAAACATACACCCTAGTTTAAGAGACTTGCAAATAGGGGGCCTAAAAAGTTACTTTATTTCGGAAACTTTCTTATAGTGCAATCTACATGGTTTTCTGGACATCTATTGGTCCCAAAACGTACATTGGAATTTCGTAATGAGCTGGTCTTACACACTTCTGGCAGATTTTACACAGTTTTGCATTTGTGCTGCCATCTGGAATTCTTGATGGAAACTGATTTACACACCTTTTCGTACTGTTCATAAATTTCCCCACCATTCGGAAAACTTTCAAGAGTGAACATTATGTAGGGGCAATATTACACAATTTTTTCTATATTTTGTATATATAGTTGTTAGGGCGTCTGACTACCATGCGAGAGACCCGGGTTCGATCCCCGGCCGTGATCAAGAAAGTGTGGGGGTCTACACCCCCCTATACGCCTTCATGGTGTGGTGCATAGCACAGGGGACCACTTTACTTTTTACTTTTATTTTGTATTTTTTCCGGGAACTCAAGGAAAGTCCCTCAGAGCCGATTTGGTTAGGTGTGTATTCTAACGCAGTTCCTCGAAACCACAAATTGATCAACATACACACACGCATATAAACTTAAGGCTTTTCATTAATCAATTTATTTAAAAACAAAGATGAAAGGGCACAGTTTCCTTTACGGAAAGAGATTACGGGGCTTGGTATCGGAAGCTGCAAATTCAGACGGGTGGTCTTACTTTCTTAGGTATTCCAGGAACTACGAGTGCTGCAGGAAAAGGATTTCGTTCGAGCCTTAAATAGTTCGCACGGATGACGCTAGATAGCGTACGGAATCGATAGCTGCTTCGCTCGAGCAAATAACGCTCGAACTGGCAAAACAAGCAGTATACACTCAAAGCCCAGTAATTCACGTATGTATAATCGAAATTTGAGCCCTCAAATATGGATAGTGAAGTAAAGGACGCAGTGAACATAATCATTAATCCACGTTGAAGTATGAACTTCATGATTGTGGGCTGAATATTTTACATGTAAGTGTCTGCAAATACTGTCACATTAAAAAGCTATTTCATTGTATACGAGTACGAGCGAGCCAAAGTGGGTCCATGACTGTACCAGGAACACTGCTTATCTTGCACAAAACACATGGACGGAAAAGAAGAGTTGAAGGACAATACATCAAAATATATCTGTTCATGCTACTTTTAATAGCCTTTATCTAGATTAATAATCGACACAAAGGGCTGTTTGCAATTGTTCAATCAGGAGAAATTCATACTTTAGTCTAGAATACATCGAAGGCCTTTTATTGAAGTGAATTTCGATTGAAAGCTTGCAGTTAACATATAAATGAATATTTTTTTCCAAAACCTTTTGTTAATAACTATTGAGCCAAGAATATTTGTGGCAGAATAATTGTTGCGTATTATATACCTTCATGGCTTAGCTTTTCTAAAAGAAATATAGTGGGGTCCATGCGATGACATTTTTATGGATCGGAATGGGCAAACTCAAAATTTCTTGATAAAAGTATATATTCGTTTCTATATTTGAGTACATACTACTTAAGGTGGCTATATTTAGGGTGGTCCTTCACAACAAATGACACTCGACTTGAGTCGACCTTCCTGGCAGAGTGGATATCACAGCACGCTATGACGGGTTCGAATCCCAGTTTGGACATGGGTGTTATGAGAGTCCTTTCATCAATTTCATCATATAATCACTCAACTTGACTTGAATCGCTGGGTTTAGCACACACAGACAAGTTTCGGATGACCCATGAGAAGAAGAAAAGCTTTCTAAAACAGGCAGAAACTTTTAGAGTACCCTGTACTTGAGTGTGGCGAAGGAAGTGACATTTCAAGAGACACAAAACTTGGAAGGAGCAAAACCCGCGTCGGTTGTCCTTGCAGACGTTGGTTGCTCCCCTAAATGCTCTTCCCCAGGCGAGATTTATGTTCTTCATTTACGTCAGGCGCCAAAATCCAATCAAGGATCCCGCAGGTGGAATCGGGATTGGAATGGGAGAAACTTGCTGCTGGAGAAGGTTCCTGGAGTTTCTCCAGACGTGGACATCCTGCGCCTCCTCCATCTTCCCGGGAGAAAATTGTTTGCTGGAAGTTTTCGATTCATCACGCCCCGTCTTGGACTCGAATAGGAGGAAGTTCGTCGGAGGTTCGACATGTGGCACTGACGCTTCCGAAAGTATTCTGTGCAAATGAAAAAGAAATGCAACGAAGGGGTCGAGGAATCAGAAAGTCTTCAGCTGCCATAGCTCATTCGTTGGAGAAACGCGAATCAAGAAAGGCAAACCCACAATCCAATTTTCGAAATCAGGAGCGCAACAAGTATGTTCTCTCTAGCTGCGGAAAGAATGTCGAAATGTAAATTTTGCTTCCAGTAGAATCCTACACAAAGAAGAAAGAAACAAAGAGAGAGATCAATAAAGAAAGATGGAGACAAACAAAGCAGGAAAGAGTAGATAGAAAGAGAAATATTGAGACAAAGGAGGACGCAGAGAGAGAGAAAAAGACATGAGATATGAGAAAGAGAGAGGGAGCTAAAAGAAGAGAAGCAGAGACAAAGAAAAAGATAGAGTAGACAGAGAGTATAGGGGAGAGTAGACAGAGTAAAAGAGAGAAAGAGACAAAGAGAAATGAGAGATTAGACAGAGAGTAAAAGAGTGAGTAGACAGAGTAACACACACAGAGAGAGAGAGAGAGAGAGAGAGAAAATAAGAGAGAGTAGACAGAGTAAAAGAGAGAGACAAGGAAGGAGAAAATAAGAGAGATAGAATGCGCACAGAAAGAGAAGGTGAGAAAAAGTAACAGAATGAAAGAACGAAAGAGAAAGAGAGATAGAAGAGATAGAGAAAAAGATGGTGAAAAAAAGGAACAGAAAGAAAGAAGGAATGAGAAAGAGTACATATAAAGAGAGAGGAGACAATGAAAGAGAAAAATAAATTTAAAGAGACAAGAACACAAAGAAAGAAACAAATAAAATAAAAATAAAGGGAGTAGATAGAGAAAAAGAAAGGAGACAAAGAAATAAGAGAGAGAGAGAGAAAGGAAGGGAAAGAAGTAAAAAGAGGAAAATATAGAAAAGATAAAGAGAGAAAATAAGAAATAGAGAGTACAAGAAGAGAGAGAGAGAGAGAGAGTATTATTGACAAGGTGCACCTGATTAGCCTAAACGTTTTCGTGGTGTGTCCCTGTCATTGGAGGTAAATGCTCGAATGGTCCCGTACATAATCCTGTCGAAGTCAACCTCACAAATAAGAACGTTAATTCAACCAACCAATCAGATCTTTCCAAATTCATCATCGAGTTCCATCGTCGCGATTCAGCCGTGGAAGTAAGACATTGACAAAGAGGCAAAGACCTCGAGACAAAATTCCTACACGAGAACTGTTCATGGAGCGAACACTGCATGCAACAAACGCTCATGCAAAGTACTGAAGTAAGACATCTTACTCATGCCATCCCCTTCAATTCCGCCCCCCTAGCAGACATTTCTTTTGGCCCTCATGAAACCTCCCAGGACACGGTCACGTCGCCAGTTCCTGGCTTGTCTCCAATTCCTAACCTCCGGCTCAATTAATCCTCATCCAATAATTGCCTCCCTCCCTATTGAAGTCTCGAGAGGAGCTGAAAGGGTACAAAACCAGCCGCCGCGACATTCACATACCTTATTAATGCTGTTACATAATCCACGAGCGTGGCATAACCACCAGACATTAAAATTTACTGGACGTAACCCATTCGGTCTGTTGTATAGCATCGTGAAAGACGATGCCCTAGGGGATATGGCGCAGTTCTGGGTTTTATGGCTCCAAGAAATATTGTAAATGGAAGGAGAGCCGTTGTCTGCAGGAAAGCTTCATAATAAAATTAAAGCCCAATGGACATAAGGGTCGTTGAAACTGGCCCTTCTCGTTCCCGCATGACACCAGGAGGAGGTGCTTATGGGTAAGGCATAATGAATGTTTGAATGGATATGCCAAACGTTCCAACTGAAAAATAAATGAGATTTATTATGTTTTTCGAATGCAAGCAACCTTACGTCAAGTCCTAAAACACGTCAACAGGTACTGAGCACCCCATTGAGGTTGCAACTGTTGTCTATCAATGTTCTAAATGCAGTCTTGTTCGCAAAAAGTTTAAAATTGTTGATCATTGATGTCGCAACCCTTCTAGGGCCTCCCCGATGGCGCAGTGGTAGCGTTGTTGCCTTGTAATCAAGGGGTCCCGGGTTCGATACCCGGTGGAGGCACAAGTGGTTCGGATCCCATTTAAACTGTAGGTCCAGTCCCGATTAGCCTTACTGTGCATAAAGTGGACTTAAAACAACAAATCAATCAATCAATCAATCAACCCTTCTAACTTTCTAGAGAATTTTGCCCACGAATTCCCTTCCAATTGCTGCCAATCCTTTTTTTCTGTCACGTGACTGCTGCATGGAAACGTTTCTGAGTTCTTTTGGTTTGGCTGCTATGCGCAAAATTTTCCAAGTTGATACGTCTGCAGTGAAATTCATGAGGTTTCCATGAGCGCTGTCTGGCATTATTCTTACAAGAACCTGTGACTGCTGCATGACAAATGCTGAGAAACTGTGATTTCTGAATGATATTATCCTGAGAAACTGTGACTGCTGCATGACATTATCCTGTAAAACTGTTACTGTTGAATTACATTGTCTTGAGAAACTGTGACTGCTGCATGACATTTTCCTGAGTGACTGCCGCATGACATTATCCTCAGAAACTGTGACTGCTGCATAATATTATCCTGAAAAACTGTGACTACTGCATGACATTAAACTGTTACTGCTGCATGACATTAAACTGTGACTGCTGCATGGCATTAACCTGAGAAACTGTGACTGATCCATGGCATTATCCTGAGAAACTGTGACTTCTGCATGACATTATCCTGATAACCTGTGACTTCTGCATGACATTATCCTGAGAAACTGTGACTTCTGCATGACATTATCCTGAGAAACTGTGACTTCTGCATGACATTATCCTGAGAAACTGTGACTTCTGCATGACATTATCCTGAGAAACTGTGACTGCTACATGATATTATCCTGAGAAACTGTGACTGCTACATGATATTATCCTGAGATACTGTGACTGCTGCATGATATTATCCTGAGTGACTGCTGCATTGCATTATTCTGAGAAACTGTGACTGCTGCATGATATTATCCTGAAAAACTGTGACTGGTGCTTGACATTATCCTCAAAAATTGTGACTGTTGAATGACATTATCTTGAGAAACTGTAACTGCTGCATGACATTGTCCTGAGGAACTGACTACTTTATGGCATTATCCTGACACTGTTTGTTTACTGTGTGGCATCTGAGTTCTTCGTCTGCTGAATGCAAATTTTCAGAGTTTCTGTGACTGTTGTCAGTGGAGGCGATTAGGAGTGCGTGGAGGAGGGAAGTCCCCCCCCCCAGTCTTGGCACCCAATCGCCAGTACTGACTGCTCTATTTTATTGTTCCGAGTTCCAGTGACTGTTGTATGGCATTATCCTGAGATCCCATGATTACTGTATGGCATTATCCTGAGATCCTTCGGCTGCTGTATGCCAATGTTCTGTTTTTCCGTAACTTCTGCATTTCATTGTTCTGAGTTCCTCTGACTACTCCATGCCACTGGTAGAATCCGATATAATTCCTGTATAAATTATATTTACCATTGACAGAATAGCTGCAATGGATTTGAAAAAAATTCGAAAGCTTTGCTGCATATTTTCGAAAAAATCCTAAACAGATTTCATATTTGTTTCTCCAAAACGGCAACATTTTCACACAAGCATCTGCTGACATTACCACAAGCACCAGGGCTCTTTCTCAGGAAAGAATCAGCACTAGGCAAGCCCAGGTGTCTCGCAACCCGTTTGATGAAAATGCGAAAGAATGATGCCTTACACTTTCTCTGCTCCCCCCCCCCCCCAAATAGACACTACATTGGCTAGATATTTAGTTCCGGTTTTACTTCATTTTAGCTTGTTAACTAAACTTAGAACAACTGGCTTAAATCTGAGTACTACTCATATATTCTAATTGTCGCACAAGACCAATGCAATGAATAATTATCACAAAGTATAAATTATACGTGAGCATAATTTAATTTGCGAAATGACAAAAACATAATTAATTTCATTAATTCCTTAGAGAAATGCGCTCTCGCGTTAAGTAACGACACCTATTATTCACCGGTACAAAAGACCCTTCTAGTAGATCAATTCGACCTCACAGTGTTCATATTGTTGCAAGGAGAGATTGAAAAACGACAACGAAGAAAGCCCTGTCCTCTATTCTAATTAATGAACTTCCTCAAACTCTGCATTTCTCATTCTTAACTTAATTAGCGAAGGTACTTTAAGGACCTCTGAAATTATTCCTCTTCCTTCTTCCGAACGTTCTAGGCCAGGGCAGGGAAAAGAGCAATACATAATAGTTCCTTAAGAAAATCCGAAGAAGGGATGAATGAAGGTAATATGCATAATGAGTAGAAGCATGCCTTTTTTTTAAAGAAAAATGAGAAGTTGGGGAATAAGAGAATGTAAGACACTCAAGAATTACCAAAACATTAGTCAGTGATTAATATGCATATTGCTAGAGTTTTGTGTTGCTTTCAGAGTTATAGCTTTTAAAGGCTTTTCTCTGCTGATTCTCTCTTTAACAGTCTGTTTCTTTCTATAAACTGTTCTCTCCTTTCTCTATTAACCCTCACAGTTGTTTAGATGTTAATACTGTCAAAACTATACTCAATGCAATTCCTACTGGCGGCTGGGAAACAGCAAATCAGAGATCAGTTGAATTGTCTTCGACTGAGATCGGACATTTTCGAGTCACAAGGTACCGAGCGTTGTTTCCGGGACGAAACAAATGAGCGTTGGGTCCACCACATGTTGCCAAACGTACTGTAAAGCGCCAGAGAGTCTTCTCGGGAAACGGTATTGTCAGCACCAGAAATCAGCGGGGTGTCAATGGTACAACTGCACACGCAGGCCTGAACGATGAAGTTTCCTGAACGACCACCCACAGGTTGGAATGCAGGCGGACAGACAGTCATATAAAGACAACTGGCAAAAAACAGAAGTACGCTTGGCAACGTTGCTTCGGGAGAGCGATGTGATCCCGTCAGTTTTTACTTCGCAACTGAGTTTGTTGACACCTATCAGACCCCCCCCCCCCGAAAATGATTGGGGGACAGGACGCGCCAGAAATAGCCATCAAGGTCAACCGCCAGTTGGAGAGGCGTTAATTATATATATATATATATATAGGGATGGCCAAATCCGGATATTTCCCTGTCTGGATCAGTGTTGCCACAATATGAGGGCACAAAATTTCCCTCTTTAGACCAAATTTTCCCTTTACGTATACAAATAATAATAATAATAACTTCTAGTAGTAGTAGCACCCGCAGCAGGAGCTGTAATAATAATCAGATGTCCTTAAAAGTTCCATGAAATTGTGGTATTTTTAATCGAAATTCCCTTTTTCCTCTTGGCTAAATATTCTGTCAAATTTCCCTGCAAAAGGGAAATTTCTCTTCATGTGGCAACACTGGTCCGGATTTCAAATATACGGATATCGGATTATTCTGAATTGTCCGGTTTATCCAGATATTTAGATTGTCGGAAATGTCCGGATGTCCGAATATGGGCATTATCCGGACAGTGTTATCGTTTATTCGTTTTACGGGCTACACATATCTTTTCTCGACATGTTCGTATTTCGCTGTACGGCTTATCTACAAACCCTTCATCAAATCTACAAGATATCCTAATTATCCTGAAAAGCTTGTTATCCGGATATCTAATTACACGTATTATCCGTTGTATCCGAAACGGATGTCGGATAATTTGAAATCTGGATATTCTTTAACCGCATTTTGTGAGCATCCCTAGTCAAAACTTCTTGTTAAAAAAAATCCAGGAATATGTTTTTGAAAGAAATGTTGCAATCCATAAAATAAGTTTTCGATTTCAGCTCTAAAAATTAGTTTTCACACTTTTCACGAGGTTTTGGCGTCTGAGCCCATGGCCAGTGTAATCATCTATGGTACTTTCGTTGTGTGCAGTTCACAGTGTTGTCCTTGTCCCTTCGTCTACTTCATGTTATCACCATTCATCTTCGCAATTAGCCGAGGTGGCAGAAACGCGAAGTAAAATAAATCAAATCGAACCCAGGATCCATGGAATCGTACCGCGCTGTGCTAACCACTCTGCCACGAAGGTCGGCTCGTATATGCAGGGGGGAGTGTTTAGATACGAGTTTTGAGTGAGATTGTTACACCTAGTGGCGGTGATTGGGTTCCAAAACCAAGGGGGGTAAGGTGTCAAAACTGGGAGGGCAAAGATAGTATATTTCCCCTTTTAGATAAGGTTTTATCACAGTGCGGGGGCAAATACCCCCCTCGGTCTCCTAATCGCCGCCACTGGACCCACTTCTTACACCCACAGGTTTTGGAGAGTTTTCTAAAGATTACAAGTTTCAATACAGAACATTAACTTACACAGCACTGCCATTGGAATTTGGCTGAACTAACTTTCAGTTTTAGTGTTCCTATTCGACTTGTGCAGTCTTGAGTAGCTTTCGCTTACTTAGTACCGCCTTGAAAAACACCTGGGAAAATATCCCAGGAAACAATGAAGAACACACGTTACCAGCAAATGAGAACTCCCTGGTCACTCAATACTGGAACGCACAGGTTGCAACAAACATGATAACTGGGAACAAGCTGAAATTGCAATCACCAAATCGATTTTCCTTAATTACACGGGACAATGAACCAGGTGGAAGGGTGTCGAGATGGGAAGTGGCGATGTGTAACTTCTCGCCAGAGGTAAAAGCCGTGGAGTGCCCGGGGATTAGCGAAAAGCTTCCGTTGTTTAAACATTTAAGTCGGTACTTTTGAGGCCGTCCACCAGATGGCACTCAGAGCGCATCGTGAAAATATGCCTTCTAGTTGATTCTGCAACGAACCAAATGGCGCAAATGTAGATACTTGAAGAGAGAAATAATCCATTAAAGGTGAAGAATTAGAAGATAGGCAACGCACATGACGCCTGCCAAAGAAGAAAGTATTTCAGTATATAGGTGTCCAATTTGTATTGCATGTGACTGTATGTGTATATACATAAGGAACACGAAATTCACTGAACCTTACAACCCTGCGAATTTTAATGTTATTTGGGTTGCCTATTCGCAAGGAAAGTAATGTAAATCGTCATGTAATCGTACGGTACCCATGGCAACGCTAAATTGCACATGACTGTACCTAGCAATTTTCCAACACAAATCATTTCATGTTGGTAACGCATTAGTATTTATTCCATTAATTTCCGTGGAACATAGCGTGGTAATTATCATTTGTTGTATTAATTAGTTCCTATAACTCCAAAGCACTTATTGCACTGCAAGAAAGCCTAGTAATTGATTTATCTGTTTCCATGGCAATCCTCCTTCATAAACTCAATATGCTTACGAAAGCAGATATTTATTATATTTTAAAAACATAAACTAAACGTTACGTTTCAACCTTCTAGCAAGGTTTTCATTTCATTTTTTTCATTTGTATTTGGTACAGAGTCTGAAGAAGACCTTGCTAGACGGTTGAAACGTAACGTTTAGTTTATATTTTTAAAATATAATACATTTCTGCTTTGGTCATTATATTGAGTTTTTGGTTATCATGGAAACAAGGCTTAATGGTGTTATCCTAATTCGTACATTTTAAACATTTATGAAAGTCGCCTGACAATTACTTTCCAATAAATTTAATACATTCTACTGAATAAGGCTATATCCTGAGGGCATCCATTCTTCCGTTAAGTACGTTGCAAAAAATCTATTGACTGGAGCCACAAGCGAAACCTTTAGCAGGAAAATTGTTTGATTAGAACGCCCAGAAGGGGATGCTGTCACAAACAGAAATCATATTATCATTTACCTCGGCGAGAATAAATTAAACATCTGGAAACGTTTCCCTTTCCAATAGACTTAAGAAATGGAAGACGTGTTGTAGGACAGCACTGAAATGAACAATGCAGAATACTAATCGATGTTAAAAGTTAATTCTTAATGTAATGTATTCATATTCAGGATTACATTTCTTTCGTTACACATATTCAGTTTTACATTTCTTTCGTTACACATATTCAGGATTACATTTCTGTCGTTACACATATTCAGGATTACATTTCTTTCGTTACACATATTCAGGATTACATTTCTTTCGTTACACATATTCAGGATTACATTTCTTTCGTTACACATATTCAGGATTACATTTCTTTCGTTACACATATTCAGGATTATATTTCTTTCGTTACACATATTCAGGATTACATTTCATTCGTTACACATATTCAGGATTACATTTCATTCATTACACATATTCAGGATTATATTTCTTTCGTTCGTTACATATATTCAGGATTACATTTCTTTCGTTAAACATATTCAGGATTACATTTCTCTCGTTAAACATATTCAGGATTACATTTCTATCGTTACACATATTCAGGATTGCATTTCTTTCGTTACACATATTCAGGATTGCATTTCTTCTGTTACATGCTGGCGGCCGTATCTTTCGCCGTTGATAATACATGAGTTTTTTAAACAATCATTTTTGGCTGTGCAAGTGTCTTTTGAAAGAAAAGCTCATTCTAGATTGGTCATAAAATAATTGAGCATTATGTTAGTATGCATCATAAAGTCCATTTTCGTTTGTGCTACCCGCAAATCGCAAAACCATTCTGTGCTTATTTATGTATTTTCTTATGGGAAATTGAAAAAAAAAAATAATGGAATTTGTGCACATTTATCAAATTGAAATTGCATAAATGTGTCATGTACTCAAAAGTTTCATAAAGTAAGTTCACATCTACTTCGTGTTTTCCGGCAAGTTTTTGTCCTAAAACGTTATATTCAACAAAATGCAAAAAAGCACATGTTAAATTTAAGCGCTTTTCACGGCGACCTTCGCCAAACTCCACCGCCCTCTTAATATGTGGATACTAACGCGCTGGAAAATGTGAATCCTTATGATTTTGGAAAATTGTTTGTTTGAATTTTTGTTTTAAGTCTACTTTATGCCCAGAGAGACTAATCGGGACTGGGCCTATGGTTTAAACTAGGATCCGAACCACTATGCAACGTGCTACCAATGGGAATCGAACCCCGGACATCTTGATTACAAGGCGAAGACGACAATTTTGGAAAATATTTCATGTAGAAAGAATACAATGATTTAACAAGTAGTGCCTCGCCCTCGGAGCTGATTCGTTTGTCTGTCAAACCCTGTGTTTAATGGTTTATATGCAAAATATTCAACATTACACTCGAAAGCCTCGTGGTATTTATAAATCTTCATGTGGTAGGAAATAAATCTTTTTTTATGTAGAATATATAGACTGCATTAGCTGACATCAGTAGCGGCGATTGGGTACTTAAACTGTGAAAAATGTCGCCTCTGAAAAATGTCGGTATTGTCTTCTTCAATAACTCTTACGAAAAGTTATTGCTTGATAATAATTTAGTACTAATCAGGGTACTAACCAGAATTGTTGCAAAAAGGTTACCTAAACGCTTGCCACCCAACTCTGCCATCTATCGATTTCTTCTTCAACTATGATGAGAAAATGGACCTGGGAATACTATTGAATTGAATTGAATTGAGTTAAAATTTCTGGGTGCGTCGGCACTTAAGGCCATTTCGCACCCTTCTATATATACGGGGAAATGTCCCCTTATCTAAAATTCTGACTTAATTTTAAAAAAGGGGGTGTAGATAGCCCCTTGGGAAAAACTAAAAGTGCAAGGTTGTAAAAAGACCTGCACGAGACAAACACAACACATTAAAAAGTCAGAAGAAACTAAAAACCTCCTTACAGACGGTGGAAGAGTCCAGCTCTTCGCAAAAAACTAAAAACGTTTGATAAAATACTGCTGTCATCACCCAAGAGGGATGACAAACAGCCAGAAAGGTTAAAAGTCTGCCGGAGGTAAGCAAGATCGACACATTCAACGAGAATGTGTCGGATGCTTAAAATAACATTACAAGAACGACACAACGGAGGGTCCAGCCCTTGCAGTAGGTGACTATGCGTAAGACGGCTGTGTCCTACACGCATGCGAGTTAGAGTGACTTCTTCTCGCCGAGAGGGACGGGACGAGGAACGCCAAGCACCTATGGTGGGCTTAATAGCGTGAAGCTTGTTCCCCGTTTCCGTATCCCACTCGGCCTGCCAAGTTTCAAGAAGGCGACAGCGGAACATGTTCTGCAGGTCGCTAGCTGGCAAAAGGTGGACGAGAACATCGCCGTCCGCATCAGCAGACTTGGCGGCAGCATCAGCTGCTTCGTTCCCCTGAATGCCTACGTGGCTAGGGACCCAACAGAAGTGTACATCGGCACGGGCAGATAGGGACACAAGCCGTCTGAATATGCGTTGCGCTACCGGATGCCGGGAATACGGCGAATTCAGGGTCTGCAACACGCTGGTCGAATCACTGCACACAAAGACTTTCTTCAGACCATTGACGTCTGCAAAGTCCAGTGCCTTTAGAATGGCGTACAACTCTGCCGTATAGATGGAACAGGCAGGGTGTAGCAAGTAACTGGAACTTTGAGAGTCTAGGACGAAGGCGCAACCAACTGATTCGAATGTCTTGGACCCATCCGTATAAAACACGTTAAAATTGGGGTGCTTCGCACGAAGTTCTAAAAACCGTTGCTGGTATACAACCATTGGTGTCTCTGACTTTGGAAGGGCAGTCAGAGAGAAATCGATAGAAGGTGCAGGAAACTCCCAGGTAGGGAGAGGCGAAATGAGTGGAGAGACGCCAGGAAGATCACTGTCAACACCAAGTGCTGACAGGATCTCGTCTGCACGAACACCAAATGGTCTAGTGACACTAGGGTGGAGCCGATACCTTGCCAGCCTACCCTCGTCTGAGATGGCGTGGAATGAAGGATGTGAAGGCATCGAGCGAAGATGGAGGAAGTAGTTAACTACCAGCCGCTGTCTTCGCAGAGACAGCGACGGCTCAGATGTCTCTACATACAAACTGGCGACTGGACTGGTCCGAAAGGCACCAGTGCACACACGTATACCAGCATGGTGCACAGTGTCTAGGATGCGAAGTCTAGATGGGCGAGCAGAAGAATACACAACACATCCATAATCTAGCTTCGACCTGATGAGTGCACGGTATAGGCGAAGCAATACCGTCCTATCAGCACCCCAAGAAGTATGAGATAAAACGCGTAAAAGGTTGAGAACTCGAAGACAAGAGAACTTTAACTGGCGAAGGTGAGGTAGCCATGTTAATTTCTTATCGAAAATGAGGCCCAGGAAGCGGACCTCATTCACGAAGCACAGGGGAGACTTCCCCATGTACAGGTCAGGATCTAAATGACATGTACGCTGACGACAAAAGTGAACACACACGGATTTCTCGGATGAGAAGGTGAAACCTGTTTGGGAGGACCACTCAACCAAACGGTTTATCGTCAGTTGGAGTTGACGAGAAGCTGACGCGAGATTCCGTGAGCGACAAAAGATCGTGAGGTCGTCGACATAGAGGAGGCCATGTACTGGGGAAAGAATGTTTGCCATAACACTATTTACTGCTATGGCAAACAGAGTCACACTAAGTACGCTGCCCTGCGGGACACCGTTCTCTTGTTGGTGAAGATCCGAAAAGGAGTTCCCAACACGTACGCGGAAAAAGCGATCTGATAAAAAATTTTCAATAAAGTACGCCATATGGCCACGCACGCCCCAAGAATGGAGCTGCTTTAGGATGCCAAAGCGCCACGTTGTGTCATATGCCTTTTGGAGATCAAAGAAAACTGCAACTAAATGTTCCTTGTTGAAGAATGCATCCTGAATATGTGTTTCCAGCTGAACCAGATGGTCCAGTGTGGAACGGTTGGAGCGAAAACCACATTGAAAATTACTTATCAATGAGTTTTCCTCCAAAAACCAGGTGAGACGCTTGTTGATCATGCGTTCCATCAACTTGCACACACAGCTAGTTAAGGCAATAGGCCTATAACTCGAGGCTGCGGTGCGTTGTTTACCTGGTTTCAGGATGGGAACAATAATAGCTTCTTTCCAGGAAGTGGGGAAAGAGTCCTCCAACCAAAGCCTGTTGAATACCGCCAAAAGGAAATATTTGGCTCCAATGGGCAGATGACGAAGCATCTCATAGTGGATCTTGTCCACTCCAGGAGCTGTATTCTTAGAATCTCGAAGCGCCTGATCGAACTCCCGTTCAGTGAATGGAGAGTTGTATGGCTCGGTGTTATGACTTCGAAAAATTAGAGGGCGTCGTTCCTGACGGTCCTTCTCACGGCGGAAACGTGGTTCATAATTTTCAGAGCTAGACGCATCAGAAAACTGCGTGGCCAAGATATTATCTATGTCTCCGGAATCAGTGTACAACGTCCCATCGTGCTCCAGAGCGCTCAGAGGAGTAGATGCACCCCCCTGGATGCGACGTACTTTGGTCCAAACGGCTTTCGACGAAGCCTGCTTCGTCAGAGAAGACACGTATTGGACCCAGCACGCCTTCTTACTGGCTCGAATGAGCCGACGGGCACGGGCACGTTTAATGCGGAACTGCTCGAGGTTTGCGGCAGTGTGGTTCCTATTGAATCGATCAAGGGCATGATTGCGGTCCTTGATGGCTGCACTGATCTCCGCAGTCCACCAGGGGACTGGGCGTCGCCTCGCAGGTCCACTGGGATGTGGAATGGAGGTGCGTGCAGCCTCATGCACTCTTGACACAAATATATCTAAGGCGTCGATGGCTGGCAAAGTCGACGCTAGATCGAGTTCAAGGTCCACTGCACGCTCGAAGGCACCCCAGTCGGCCCGACTGAGATGCCAGTGAAGGTGTTGTTCACGTGAGTGCTGAAGATGTTCGAAAGTTAGAAGCAGTGGGAAGTGATCACTCCCACAGAGATCAGGGTGAACGCTCCAAGATGTGGTAGGAGCAAGGCTGGGACTGCAGAAGGACAAGTCCAACGCAGAGTGTGTGCCTGAGGAAGGACTGAAATATGTGGGAGTCCCATCATTCAGCAACGTTAAACCTGATGCCTCACGGAATTGATCTATAATTTGACCCCGGGGCTCTGTACGAACGGAGCCCCACAAACGATGGTAGGAATTAAAATCGCCCAAAAGAACTACAGGAGACGGAAGTTGCTCGAATATAGAAAGCAGGTCCTCAAGAGAGAATCGCTCCTCCCTTGTGATGTAGACACTGCAAACGGATATTGGCTGTGGTAGATGTACCCGCACGGCGACAGCTTGGAGGGGGGTGGTGAGAAAGATTGGTGTTGAGTGGATGTTATCTCGAACACCTATTGCAACACCACCGTGTGCACGACGACCCTCAGGAAGCTTGTCGGTGCGGTAAAGCGTGTATCCGTTTAGAATCACTGATTCATTTGGACGAAAATGTGTCTCTTGGAGACATATGATGGCAGGGTCAAATTCAGATATTAAAATTTGCAGTTCCTCGAGATGTGTACGGAAACCGTTAAGGTTCCATTGGAGACAATAAGCCATAGCTGGAGGTATGGTTGTTACCTCTTAAGGCGTACTTTATTTCTAGGCCCTGTCACCTTGATAAATTCTTCATCCGCGGCTTCGTCCTGTATCATGTCCTCGGGTAAGGACACAGAGGGCGAAGGGGATGAAGGGGGAGTGGGGGCGGGTGCCTTCTAATAATAATAACAACAACAATAATAATAGCCATGCAAGCATCTAATACATCAGTACTCGCAGACAAAACTCCATCTGGACTAAAAAGGGCGACCTCGAACAGTAAAACTTGTCGAATTCCTATTGTGGAATCCTACGAATGTAAAATAAATTATAGTACAGTCACCGGAAATAAAAATTGGACACTTAGATCCTGAAATACCCGCTTCCATGTATGGAGTTGTGTGTGTTGCCTAACTCCCCGGAGATATCGAACTTCCTATTGAAGATTTGCTGTTGAAATTGGCTCATCGCTATAGAGTTAGGCAACACGCACAACGTGTTGCAGGGAAGCGGGCATTTCAAGATATAGGTGTCTATTTTTATTGCCGGTGGCTGTACATTGTTAGAAGTTGTCGTAAAATTTACAATATTCTATTGTTGCTGTGAATATACTGAGAAGCAAACACATACTCATGAAGGTGTGTGTGTGTGTGTGTGAATTAGTATAGTAACGGACAATTTTGGGATGTAACAACTCTATTGAAAGTCGATGAAGGGAGGTGTGTGTGTGAATTAGGCCTATAGTACAGTCACGGACAATTTTGGATTTTAAAAACTCCATTGAAAGTCGATGAAAGGTGTGTTTGTGAATTAGGCCTACAGTCACAGACAATTTTGGGTTGTAACAATTCTATTGAAAGTCGATGAAGGTGTGTGTGTGTGTGAGTTTGAATTAGGCCTACATACATAGTATACTACATTTTGGATTGTAACAACTCTATTGAAAGTCGATGAATGGGTGTGTGTGTGTGAATTAGGCCTATAGTACAGTCACGGACAATTTTGGGTTGTAACAACTCTATTGAAAGTCGATGAAGGGGTGTGTGTGTGTGTGAATTATGCCTATAGTACAGTCACGGACAATTTTGGATTGTAACAACTCTATTGAAAGTCGATGAAGGGGTGTGTGTGTGTGTGTGAGAGAGAGAGTGAATTAGGCCTACATACATATAGTACATTTTGGGTTGTAACAACTCTATTGAAAGTCGACGGGAAGTTTGCAACCCAGAAATGTATTTGACTGTACAGCGTTGAGGCATAGCTACAAGAAAATAATACTTTCGAACTCAGATTTGAATATTGTGTCAGCATAACGATAGATAATGATCAAAAATTTGAAT
This sequence comes from Lepisma saccharinum, assembly GCF_977018435.1. Taxonomy (NCBI): domain Eukaryota; kingdom Metazoa; phylum Arthropoda; class Insecta; order Zygentoma; family Lepismatidae; genus Lepisma; species Lepisma saccharinum. The sequence continues at coordinate 128,221,646 of NC_139231.1, read as the reverse complement.
TGTGTGCATCATAAATGTATTTTTTTAAAAAACGAACTGAATCATTAAATTTACATTAATTAGGCTAACCCTGGAATGGCTGTTAATACTTCAAAAATGGTCATGGTATTTTAAGGCAGTTGGATGGAAACGAAAACTGACTGTCGCAGGGCGCCATTTCTCCTGTCAACTTTTTTTCCTTTTAAACAGTGTTCTCCCGCAGCTCTGGTTCGTGCTTAATATGCAAAACGTGGGATTCAACTGTAAAAAATGTAATGTTCAGCTGCCTATTTTATAGATGGAACAGGCAGCACGTGTCACATCGGAATGATCCTCCTTTACTAAAAAAGTTTTAAAAAACTAGTAAAGCCGCACTTTGACAGGAGAGCGACACGCAAGTTTGGTGTCTGGCGGGGACATGTTGTCTACGACAGACAAGATTACACATTTTTCCCCACAATTTTGTCTTCAACTCGTGCACAAATAATTTCTGGCTTCATTGCAAGTTTAATAACGACTGAATGATGTTGGCTGTTGCAAAGGCTCTCCCCAACCTCCAGCACTAGAGTTCCCAGTTGAATATAGACGGGTAGTTTTTTTTAATAAACTTGGGGCAAACGCAGAAAATATGATGTTGCAAAGTTTTTCGTAGATGTCCCACGGCTCGACAGTAAAAAGATCACGTAGTTCAACATTTTCTGTAATATACTGGAGATCACTAGCGTTACAAATTAACAAAGAACTCTACATTATCATGAAATATTAATTAGGCATTATCCATTGTCTAGTGCTTTAAACTATACTTATTCTTGCACTACGTTTTGCGAGAGCAACTCTTCTCTCATATTCAGGTGAAATTTCTTTTGCCGGTGGTGGGAATCGAACCTACGACAGACCTGCGATATTTGCTACAAATCCGTTGCTCTAACCTTCTGGTTAAAGCTGTCACACTTTCATCAAGGGTATCCCATGTTCGACTCCCTGTAGGGAAAGAATTCAGTGTTTAAGGACCTTACTTTAAAATGTAGGTTGAGGACTTACTGATTCGTAGTGGGTAACGTTGTTGTCTTGTAATCAGAGGGTTCCGGAGTCGATATCCGGTCGAATCGATTTGCATTGCATAGTGGTTCGGAATCCACTTTCAACTGTAGATCCACTCCCGGTTTGACTATATGAACATATCCTATTTAGATTTCAGATATGGTCAGGTCAGTCTCTTTCGTTCCTCTTATACACAACCCCCCCTTCCCACACACACACGTCATTCTGTATGTAAGTAACCACGACGCACAGATCAATTGTTGCCACTGGTACCTACACTCTATCTCGGGAATCGTGAAGCAAGGCCGCGCATAACGGCACAGAATGGGAGGAAGCGAGTCGGCGGAACAAAGCAGCGCTCGCTGCTGTCCACGGTTGGTAACTGCAGCCGTGCTTTCCACTTCATGCACTCACTTCACAACTCGTGTGTTCATTGGTCGAGCATATCGAGTCTCTTCATGCGCAGAGGACTTGTTTTTGTTCCGTTGCTCCAGAGATTCCCGACACAAGAGTATATTTTTTGTGACGAGCGTATCAGAACAGTGGTAACAATAGTGTGTTAAAATCCCTCAGAGTTTCGAATATCTGCTTCGTAATTGGTAACAATAGTGTGTTAAAATCCCTCAGAGTTTCGAATATCTGCTTCGTAATTGGTAACAGTAGTGTGTTAAAATCCCTCAGAGTTTCGAATATCTGCTTCGTAATTGGTAACAATAGTGTGTTAAAATTCCTCAGAGTTTCGAATATCTGCTTCGTAATTGGTAACAATAGTGTGTTAAAATCCCTCAGAGTTTCAAATATCTGCTTCGTAATTGGTAACAATAGTGTGTTAAAATCCCTCAGAGTTTCGAATATCTGCTTCGTAATTGGTAACAATAGTGTGTTAAAATCCCTCAGTTTCAAATATCTGCTTCGTAATTGGTAACAATAGTGTGTTAAAATCCCTCAGTTTCAAATATCTGCTTCGTAATTGGTAACAATAGTGTGTTAAAATCCCTCAGAGTTTCGAATATCTGCTTCGTAATTGGTAACAATAGTGTGTTAAATTCCCTCAAAGTTTCAAATATCTGCTTCGTAATTGGTAACAATAGTGTGTTAAAATCCCTCAGTTTCAAATATCTGCTTCGTAATTGGTAACAATCGTGTGTTAAAATCCCTCAGAGTTTCAAATATCTGCTTCGTAATTGGTAACAATAGTGTGTTAAAATCCCTCAGAGTTTCGAATATCTGCTTCGTAATTGGTAACAATCGTGTGTTAAAATCCCTCAGAGTTTCAAATATCTGCTTCGTAATTGGTAACAATAGTGTGTTAAAATCCCTCAGACTTTCGAATATCTGCTTCGTAATTGGTAACAATAGTGTGTTAAAATCCCTCAGTTTCAAATATCTGCTTCGTAATTGGTAACAATCGTGTGTTAAAATCCCTCAGAGTTTCAAATATCTGCTTCGTAATTGGTAACAATAGTGTGTTAAAATCCCTCAGTTTCAAATATCTGCTTCGTAATTGGTAACAATAGTGTGTTAAAATCCCTCAGTTTCAAATATCTGCTTCGTAATTGGTAACAATCGTGTGTTAAAATCCCTCAGAGTTTCAAATATCTGCTTCGTAATTGGTAACAATAGTGTGTTAAAATCCCTCAGTTTCAAATATCTGCTTCGTAATTGGTAACAATAGTGTGTTAAAATCCCTCAGTTTCAAATATCTGCTTCGTAATTGGTAACAATCGTGTGTTAAAATCCCTCAGAGTTTCGAATATCTGCTTCGTAATTGGTAACAATAGTGTGTTAAAATCCCTCAGTTTCAAATATCTGCTTCGTAATTGGTAACAATAGTGTGTTAAAATCCCTCAGTTTCAAATATCTGCTTCGTAATTGGTAACAATAGTGTGTTAAAATCCCTCAGAGTTTCTAATATCTGCTTCGTAATTGGTAACAATAGTGTGTTAAAATCCCTCAGAGTTTCTAATATCTGCTTCGTAATTGGTAACAATAGTGTGTTAAAATACCTCAGAGTTTCAAATATCTGCTTCGTAATTGGTAACAATAGTGTGTTAAAATCCCTCAGAGTTTCAAATATCTGCTTCGTAATTGGTAACAATAGTGTGTTAAAATCCCTAAGTTTCAAATATCTGCTTCGTAATTGGTAACAATAGTGTGTTAAAATCCCTCAGTTTCAAATATCTGCTTCGTAATTGGTAACAATAGTGTGTTAAAATCCCTCAGTTTCATATATCTGCTTCGTAATTGGTAACAATAGTGTGTTAAAATCCCTCAGAGTTTCAAATATCTGCTTCGTAATTGGTAACAATAGTGTGTTAAAATCCCTCAGAGTTTCGAATATCTGCTTCGTAATTGGTAACAATAGTGTGTTAAAATCCCTCAGAGTTTCAAATATCTGCTTCGTAATTGGTAACAATAGTGTGTTAAAATCCCTCAGAGTTTCGAATATCTGCTTCGTAATTGGTAACAATAGTGTGTTAAAATCCCTCAGAGTTTCAAATATCTGCTTCGTAATTGGTAACAATAGTGTGTTAAAATCCCTCAGAGTTTCGAATATCTGCTTCGTAATTGGTAACAATAGTGTGTTAAAATCCCTCAGTTTCAAATATCTGCTTCGTAATTGGTAACAATAGTGTGTTAAAATACCTCAGAGTTTCAAATATCTGCTTCGTAATTGGTAACAATAGTGTGTTAAAATCCCTCAGAGTTTCAAATATCTGCTTCGTAATTGGTAACAATAGTGTGTTAAAATCCCTCAGAGTTTCGAATATCTGCTTCGTAATTGGTAACAATAGTGTGTTAAAATCCCTTAGTTTCAAATATCTGCTTCGTAATTGGTAACAATAGTGTGTTAAAATCCCTCAGAGTTTCGAATATCTGCTTCGTAATTGGTAACAATAGTGTGTTAAAATCCCTCAGTTTCAAATATCTGCTTCGTAATTGGTAACAATAGTGTGTTAAAATCCCTCAGAGTTTCAAATATCTGCTTCGTAATTGGTAACAATAGTGTGTTAAAATCCCTCAGAGTTTCGAATATCTGCTTCGTAATTGGTAACAATAGTGTGTTAAAATCCCTCAGTTTCAAATATCTGCTTCGTAATTGGTAACAATAGTGTGTTAAATTCCCTCAAAGTTTCAAATATCTGCTTCGTAATTGGTAACAATAGTGTGTTAAAATCCCTCAGTTTCAAATATCTGCTTCGTAATTGGTAACAATAGTGTGTTAAAATCCCTCAGAGTTTCAAATATCTGCTTCGTAATTGGTAACAATAGTGTGTTAAAATCCCTCAGTTTCGAATATCTGCTTCGTAATTGGTAACAATAGTGTGTTAAAATTCCTCAGTTTCAAAATCTGTTTCGTAATTGGTAACAATAGTGTGTTAAAATCCCTCAGAGTTTCAAATATCTGCTTCGTAATTGGTAACAATAGTGTGTTAAAATCCCTCAGAGTTTCGAATATCTGCTTCGTAATTGGTAACAATAGTGTGTTAAAATCCCTCAGTTTCAAATATCTGCTTCGTAATTGGTAACAATCGTGTGTTAAAATCCCTCAGAGTTTCAAATATCTGCTTCTTAATACTACTAATAAACAGAAGCATCACTGTAGCAGCGTGTGACCCCATTTCCTTCCAGAAGACTACAGAAGGCCCAAAGAAGAAGGCAAAGGTCAGAAACAACAAAAGAAGTGAGAGTAGAAAGGCACGAAGACACCGAATCGGACTTTGGAGGTCGCTTCTATCAGCAACTAGGTCGGAACAGGAAGAGTTTGGATTCGAAGAATCGATAGAAAGGGGTTGAAAGGGGAGAGAAAAGTTGGAAAGGTACCGAAAGAAAAAACTCCCTTGGGTCGACCCTCGAACGATTTTGCAGACCTCTCTCCTGCCGTGACATGACCTCTGCAGATCACGCACGTGATATCATACGTTCCCTCCTCGCCAAGTCACGCTATGGCTATGTTATCTAATGCTAAACCGAGCATTATGTAATAAGAGCACGTAATCAATCAATAGGGTCGTTTTCGCGGTGATTTATCTACAAGATCGTCATGTTGTTGCTAAACTTATACCTTGTGGGCTATTGTGTCGGTATTTCTTTTAAAAAAAGAAAACTACTTGTCGGAATGTTCTTGTCAAAACTACCTGTCGTCATTTTAAGAAGAAACTACCTGTCTTTGTTTCTTAGAAAACTACCTGTCGTTCTTTTTTAGAAAACAGCATGTCGTTATTTAAAAAAAAAATTCCTGTATATATTTAAAAAAAACTACCTGCCGTTATTTAAGAAAAACTACCTGTCGGTATTTTTTTAAAAATACTACCTGTCGGTATTTTTTTAAAAATACTACCTGTCGGAATTTTTTTAAAATACTACCTGTCGGTATTTTTTTAAAAATACTACCTGTCGGAATTTTTTTAAAATACTACCTGTCGGTATTTTTCTAAAATACTACCTGTCGGTATTTCAAAAATACTACCTGTCGGTATTTCAAAAATACTACCTGTCGGTATTTCAAAAATACTACCTGTCGGTATTTCAAAAACACTACCTGTCGGTATTTCAAAAACTACAGGTGTCTCCAAAAATCTTGAAGAGTTGTAAGATAACGGTCGGCACGGTTCGGCACGGTAGAGGTTTGTCAACAGCTGAAACGAAAAAAGATAATCTACTGACCGTTCAAGCTGGTCGTTTGGGACGGACACCCAACACCCGGTTTTAATTTTCGGGATGGCACTCAAATCATTCTGCTGATAGGTTTCGTTCCCGTTTGATTTATTTTGAACAATTGGCCGATACTGACCTGTGCTATAACAACGAGCTGAATCCTGCCTTAGTTTGTGATCAACATAGGATAATCTAATCTGGATCTACCGTTTAAAGTGGGATGTAAACTACCATACAATATATGCCTCCCCTTCGGCAATCGAATCCGAGATACCTTGATTCCAAGGAGACTCGTATATGCTACACTGTCAGGAGGGCAAGCTGTTAACTTACCTCGGTGGTATTATCAAACATTTCAAGTAATTTACTCCCAAAACATTGTCTACTTATAATACGGGAACTTACTTGATGCACAAAATTTATGTATCTAGTATGACGTAAGTACCTACTTGTAAATAATCTCAGAGTTTAACTGTGTACATGGGCGTCCGCAAGGGGGGCCGTGCCCCCCCCCCGGAAAACGAAAGTCAACAAAAAAAAAATACATATTTCACACATATAATTTAATTTCAGCCACAATAATGTGTGTTAATTAATGCACGAACATGATAAATTCAAATTTAAGCAATGTTTTTTGAGGGATGAACACTATTATTGGGGAAAATATGCCACGTTGCCCCCCCCTGGAAAAAAATACCTTCCTTGCCCCTCCCTGGAAAAAATCCTGCGGACGTCCATGACTGTGTACGTTATTTTTTTCCTACACGGGCGTTTTTTATGTCATCATGTCATTCGTTTAACGCTTTCACAACTCATCTCTTTTCGTCTTCTCTGTTTCAAGGCATCCTCTTTACTACGTAGTTCATTAGCGCTCAACCTTCCACTTGTTTTTTTACGTAGTTACCTTTTCCCCATGCAATAACACTGTTCGTTATCTGAATAGATGCCGCGTCCAGGATTGAAATGCAGTTGTCCTCTCGCATTCGGTCCGTTCATCTCTAGTAGAGAAGTATTGCTATGACATGTGGAGGGGGCGGGAGAGGGAAACAGCAAGTTTTCCAGAAATGACTAAATACATTCAAGCATGTCCATTTAATGAACCCGCTGTACGATGTTGCGGCCAGCCGTGTAAAATTCGGTCCACTGGATGATTTAATAAAAATACATCTCCGCTCCCAGATTTAATCTCTCTCTTCTCCCCTCCCACTTCGGAAAAGTTTGAAAGGGTGGGAGAACACAAATGTTGATTTTTTTATCAGTTTCCACAATCCTTTCCCCTCCTCCCCTCTCCCTGCGCGCGTGTGTGCATCATGCTTGTGTTTTACTTTCAGGCTTACACAGTTTTGTGGTAGTTTCTTTGGATCCTACACAGTTTAGTGGTAATTTCTCTCGGACTTACACAATTTAGTGTAACACCATTAAGCCTTGTTTCCATGATATGAAAAACTCAATATGCTGACCAAGGCAGAAATGTATTTTATTATAAAACATAAACTAAACGTAACGTTTCAACCTTCGAGCAAGATGTTCTTCAGACTATGTACCAAGTACAAATGTAACAAGGTACAAGAACAGGACATGAGAAACGAGGAAAAAATCGTCTGCTGGGCAGCGAGGAGCGAATGGATGCCAGAAGAGAGGCGCTTACGTAGACGCTGTTGCGACGTTGCGTATTTTAATTGGCTGCCTGGCTTTGACTTTCCCCAGCACCGAGAAAAGCCAGGGAGCAACTAGCGCGGGAACCGGGACAGGTTGTAACAAACGCGGTATATATATACACAAAAATACTCCCCTCCAGACTATTAGAAAGTTGTTCTGGAACATTCAAGCAGGTGGCTTTCCCTTGTCAACTTTACTTTCACCTGAAACTGAATGTGATTGGACTCTTTATTATCTCACACTCTATTTCCTTCATTCTTCTTCCTTCTTCTCTCCTCTTTCTCTCTTGTCTTTTCCACTCTTTCTAACACCTTCTTTCATTCTTTGTTTATCATCAGTCCCCCATTCCAGTTCATTCAGTCTTCTTCACCTTTCTTCTCTATTTCCTTGGCCTCTTTCCATTTTCTCACTAGCACTCTCTTCTCCCTTCCTATCTGCTTAGCCTCATCCCATTCTATATCATGTCCTGTTTCTCTCAGGTGAAAGTAAAGTTGACAAGGGAAAGCTTCCTGCTAGAATGTTCCAGAACAACTTTCTAATAGTCTGGAGGGGAGTATTTTTGTGTATATATAATGTCCTGTTCTTGTACCTTGTTACATTTGTACTTGGTACATAGCCTGAAGAAGACCTTGCTAGAAGGTTGAAACGTTACGTTTAGTTTATGTTTTATAATAAAATAAATTTCTGCCTTGGTCAGCATATTGAGTTTTTCATACAGTTTATTGGTAATTTCTCTCGGGCTTACAAAGTTTAGTGGTAATTTATCACGCGCTTACACAATTTTGTGGCAACATCTCTCGAGATTGCAAAGTTTTGTGATAATATCTCTCGGGATTATAAAGTTTTGTTGTAATTTCTTTCCGTATTACAACTTTTTGTGATAATTTTTTCGTGGCTACAGAGTTTTGTAGTAATTTAATTTTGGTTTACACAGTTTTTTGGTAATTTTTTTCGGGATTATAAAGATTTGTGGTAATTTCTCTCCGGTTTACAGCTTTATGGTAATTTCTCTCCGGTTTAGAGCTTATGGTAATTTCTCTCCGGTTTACAGCTTTATGGTAAATTCGCTCGGGATTACAAAGTTTTGTGGTAATTTCTCTCCGGTTTACTGCTTTATGGTAATTTCTCTCGGGCTTACACAGTTTAGTGGTAATTTCTCACGCGCTTATACAGTTCAGTGGTAATTTCTCACGCGCTTACACAATTTTGTGGCAATATCTCTCGAGATTGCAAATTTTTGTGATAATATCTCTCGAGATTATAAAATTTTGTTGTAATTTCTTTCGGTATTACAAAATTTTGTGGTATTTTTTTCGTGGCTACAGAGTTTTGTAGTAATTCTATTTTGGTTTACACAGTTTTGTAATAATTGTTTTCGGGATTATCAAGATTTGTGGTAATTTGTCTCGGGTTTACACAGTTTTGTGTTAATTTCTCTCGGGTTTACACAGTTTTGTGTTAATTTCTCTAGGGTGTACACAGTTTTGTGTTAATTTCTCTAGGGTTTACACAGTTTTGTGTTAATTTCTCTAGGGTTTAAACAGTTTTGTGTTAATTTCTCTAGGGTTTACACAGTTTTGTGTTAATTTCTCTAGGGTTTACACAGTTTTGTGTTAATTTCTCTAGGGTTTACACAGTTTTGTGTTAATTTCTCTCGGGTTTACACAGTTTTGTGTTAATTTCTCTAGGGTTTACACAGTTTTGTGTTAATTTCTCTCGGGTTTACACAGTTTTGTGTTAATTTCTCTAGGGTTTACACAGTTTTGTGTTAATTTCTCTCGGGTTTACAGTTTTGTGGTAATTTCTCTCGGGATTACACAGGTTTGTGTTAATTTCTTTCAAACTTAAACATGTGTAATTTATTTCTGGTCTGCACAGTTGCTGACTTCTCTCTTACACTAATAGTATAGATTTCGCTACGAATCTTGTTTCTTTGGAGTTTCTTCTCCTGGTTGGTATCGGTCGAGGTTGGAATCGACTAATACGTTTTGAGGTTATCCCTTAAAACTTATTTTGGATCTCCATGTGATCCATTTCGCAGTAATACCGTTCGATGTATTGATGCTATTATAAACCCACGAAAGGAAGAGCTCCCCTCATGCAGATTTGCTATACTTAAAACTTGCTCAACATGTTCATATGAGCTTTTTGCTCAAGTGTAGCACCCTGCCTAACCCAAGGATTTTGTAAAAATGCCCTCGGGAATTTTTCAGAAAGGAAGAGCTCCCCTGAGAAAGGAAGAGCTCCTCTGAGAAAGGAAGAGCTCCCCTGTATTATAAACCCAAGAAAGGAAGAGCCCCCCTCATGCAGATTTGCTATACTTAAAACTTGCTCAACATGTTCATATGAGCTTTTTGCTCAAGTGTGGAACCCCGTCTAATCCAAGATTTTGTAAAAATGCTCAGATTGATTTGCATATACTTACAAAAGTTGCATCAGCCAGATTTTTGTCCATAAATTTGTCAAAAATTGATATATTTTTGGCCACACCAGAAATTAAGCAAAAACCCATACATACACACACATATTTACTTCCTGTTTAAGTTTAATTGGATACCAGGTTCAATTTGCTTATCTAATATTAAAACAATGCAATATGCAGAGCCCCTCTAGAATTGCTCCGTGACACTCTTATTTCTTATATTATATGTTTGCATGTTTCCCCTCTGTGTCAGTGTGTACAATTCCCGAGACGGTAGTATTGATTTTTGCTTTGCATGTTTCTCCTCAGCGCCAGTACTTACAGAAATTCCCGAGTATTGCATCAGCCAGTATTGTGAGAGTGGTTGAGGAGAACAGATGTGTTGTTACAGTGCTTCTCATATTTATAGGCCTGTTTGATTTAATGTGAATATTAAATATATATTGAACAATATTTTGCCTGACATCTAGCTTGTTTGTTGTAATCCACTCATATTTAGAGTCAGGCATATATCTATCCCAGCTTGTTAAACAAAAATCAATACATAATACTCAGGGCTGGGTTATTGTCTTTCTAGGACATGCATGTTTGTGCAGGTATTTGTGCTGGGTCAGTGTGAATGAATATTTATTCTTTTTTTCCACTTGTAAGCTATTGGCTTTACAACCTGTCATAAGATAGGCATAGAGATTAGATTTAAAACCCAGGAAATTTTATATAAATACCAAAGCCAAAAATATTAACACACATACACACCTACACACATATACACACACACAAAGCACACAGCTGAACCCAACTGATATTTTTTATTCAGTATAAAGTTTTGAATTGAAACCCAGGAAATTGTATATAATAAACAACAGCAAAAATGCCAAATCAAAAATATTGTAATCAGTGCAATAAAAATATATTTAGCTCTAATTGGGCCAGACACCAAAAGATTTGTAACCCAGACAAATGCAGAACTCCCACAAAAATTTGCCCCAAATGCCATAGAAAATACAGCATGCAATACTTCACATATACACATAAAAATACTTGCTCTGTACAGTCATCAACACAACCATCCACATCTGGTCTGAAAAGGAAGCACGAAGCACCTCTTAATGCCAGAGCAGCAAAGCAGCCACGCCATGAACCTATCCATAGCAGTTTTAACGGCCAATTAAGGGATCACCGGTTTGTATCAGAGCCAAGATGTGGCATTAAGAATTTTTTGAACAGTATAAATTCTGATCTGCAGGCAATTCTTAATGCACAAAATGGCTCTTATAAACTGTCCCTCAAATTGTTTACACAATATAAGAAGCCAAACGGCACAAAATTTATACAGCCCCACATAACAGAAACTGTACCTGTATATTCAAATGCAAATTCAGACAAAATAATAAGCAGGTTGATAGATCAATTGAATATTAAACACTCTGAATTTGCAGCAAAAGAGTCAGGATGGAGCCTATGCGGTTCATCACACAAGTTATATGTTAATATTTCTGAATTCAGCCCATTGCAAGGATCTACATATGTGCCATTACCTGCAAATATTAAAAACAAAAGAGCCGTGGTCAATATTGAAAATACCGACCAGAAATGCTTTTTGAGGTGTATATTAGCTGCTTTGTATCCAGTTTCAAGGCATCCTGAGAGAATAAGTTATTACAAACAGCATGAACATGATTTTGATGATGCAATGGAGGGTTTAGAATATCCAATGTCTGTTCAGAATATTGATAAATTTGAAAAAAAGGCCAGGCACATCAATGGCAAACAATTATCTATTAATGTATTTATTTGTTCCACTGGCAATTGCCCGATAGCACCTCTCAGAATCAGTACATTTGATGATGATTCTGCTGTTCCGATTGATCTGCTCTTAATTGAAGGGGATGATACATACCATTATACTCTGATACATAATCTTGAAGCTTTAGTCAGAAAACAACTAGACAAAACTCATAGAATATTTAAGTTGTGCAGAAGATGTTTAACTGTATTTGATGGTCAAAAAATGGTAAATGGGGTTCGTGAAAAAAATGCAGAAATTGCTAAAAACAAGTTAATTGAGCATCTGAAATACTGTGGCAACCATAAACCTGTTCATATGGTGATGCCCAATCCAAGTGAAAATTGCAAATTCAATAAGTTTGAAGCCTTGTCGGAACACCCAGCATATATTGTCTGTGATTTTGAATCAAATCTCAAACCTCTTGCATTCTGCAATCCAGATCCTGAAGAATCTGCAATTACACCATACCAGCTACATGAACCTTCCAGTTTTTGTTATATAGTTATACGGGATGGTGTAGCTAGTGAGCCACACTTATACTTGGGACCAGATGCCATCAAAGAATTTGCACATAGAATAGAAAATGAGTGCCGTGACATAGCATCTAACATCTTATTAAAATCAAAGCCCATGTTGCCTTTAACAGAGAAACAGATTGAAGATTTCAACAATGCAGAAAAATGCCCGGTATGTGATTGTGAATTTTCAGATACAAATATCAAGGTTCATCACCATTCTCATACAGATGGTAAATTCAAAATGGCCCTGTGTAATAGCTGTAATATTAAGATCAAGAGACCAAGATTTGTCCCCATATTTTGCCATGGAGCATCCAATTATGATTTTCATCATCTGATCAGGTACGAGGGGTTTGACAAGCAGAATTTAAACATTTTAGCTGAAAATGATGAAAAATATATATCTATTACCAAAATAATTAAAGTTAATGGTGTTCCTATTCACATAAGATTTCTTGATTCTTACAGAATTTTATCGGCTAGCCTGGCTACACTGGCCACTCAATTATCTGATGATCAATTCAAAATCACACGTGCATTGTTTCCAAATCAGGACCTGAAATTAATTAGGCGGAAGGGTGTATATCCATATGACTATGTTACAGATTTTTCTAAATTTGATGAGTGTTCTCTGCCACCACAAGAAGAGTTTTACAGCAAAATCAGAGGATCTGGAATCACTGATGAAGATTATCACCATGCCCAGTTGATGTGGAACAATTTAAAATGCAAGACATTTGGTGATTATCACATGGCATATTTGAAACTTGATGTCACCCTCTTAGCTGATATACTTCAGGCATTCAGAAAATCTTCTATGCAAAATTATAAACTGGATCCAATATATTTTTTCAGTGCCCCGGGCCTAGCATGGGCCGCAATGTTTTTCAACACCAAAAAGCCATTGGATCTGATCCAAGATCAAGATATGTATCTGTTTATGGAGAAAGGTATAAGAGGAGGGATGGTGCAATGTTCCCAGAGATATGCCAGAGCAAATAACAAATATATGCCTGATTATGATCCAGCACTGCCATCAAATTATATAACGTATGTAGATGCAAACAGCCTCTATGGTCATGCCATGATGGATAAACTGCCATATGCAGGGCTTGAATGGGTTGAATATTTCAATATTAAAGATCTTAAGAATTTTGATGACAGTAAGTATGGCCTCATCTTAGAGGTTGATCTGACAATTCCTGATGATTTGCACAATAAATTTTCTGATCTGTCCCCAATTCCCGAGGTTCAGTGCTCACCTGGCTCTAAACAGAAGAAGCTCATGATGACTCTGGAGCCGAAACAGGGTTATGTCTCATATTACAAAAACCTCCAGTTCCTGATGAAACATGGTGTCCAAGTAACCAAAGTTAGAAAAGTTTTGAGGTTCAGGCACTCAGAATGGTTGAAACCATACATTGATACAAATACAGAGCTTCGAACATCTGCAAAGAGCCAATTTGATAAGGGCTTGTTTAAATTGATGGTGAATTCAGTGTATGGCAAAACTATTGAAAATGTCAGAAAACATACCGATGTTAAAATAATTACTGACCCCAGCCTGAGCAAAAAATTGGTTGCAAAGCCTAATTTCAATTACAGAAGAATTTATGATGAGCACATGGCTCTTTTCAACATGAAAAAAACAAAGATTAAGTTTGATAAACCTATTTATGTAGGGGTTGCAATATTGGAATCGTCCAAATTACATATGTTAATATTGTATTATGATGTGCTGAAACCTTTTTATGGTGATCGTGTAAAATTATTGTACATGGACACGGATAGTTTTATTCTTGATATTCAAACAGAAGATGTTTATCAAGATATGTCACAGCCTGAATTGTTTCAATACTTTGATACCAGTGAACATACAAGAATTCAACCCCACAACAAAAAGGTGCCTGGCAAGTTAAAAGATGAGACACTTGGTGATGTTATTGTGAAATTTGCTGGGTTAAGTGCCAAGATGTACACTTTTAAAACATGTGGTGGCGCTGTTGCCAAAAAGGCCAAGGGCATTGGCAGAGTAACTGTGGACAAAGATCTCCAATTTGAAGATTATGAAAATTGCCTCAAATCCCAGAATTTAATCAAAACATCAGAATCCAGAATTCAGAGTGTGGATCACTTATTGACTTCAAATATTGTAAGAAAAGTGGCCCTGGACCCACATGATGATAAGAGATGCATTTTATCATGTGGCATACATACTTTACCTTGGGGGCATTGTGATTTGAAAAATGGAAATCAATGCCCAATTATAGAGCATGATTTGAAATAAATAAACATGCCTATGAACTTATTTGGGTTCAAAAAACAGGCTATTATGGAGCTGCCAACACCACAACCCTCTTCTGATATGCTGTCTAAACTGAGTGGCTTGTTAATTATTCATCTGAACAGCATACTTACAGATGTTGATGATGAAACAGGGAAAACATTGTACATATTTAACAATAATTTAAATCATTACCAATTACCTGTAGGTGGGCAATTGCAATTTATTACAACCCCTGAGGGTGATGTTAAAATTTCAGTGGGGAGAAATATTTATAGAATTAAGCACTCAAACATGATTTCTGGCACTGTATATACTGTTTCTGCTGGTGACTGCTTATATATTGAGGTCCCGGGACCTTATGACAAGCTTATACCCTTTTTTATAGAATTAAGAATCAGATACTCTATAATAAATAACCACTAAAACAAAAATGCCTAATGATATATTTGGCCATACAAGACATGAAGATCACAGTGATGAGATTCTGATGCTTGATGTCAGAGTCAAGAAATTAAGAAGTGATTTACAAGCTTTACAAACCACACTCAATGCCAGTCTTCAATTAGAAATTACAAATTTACAATCACAATGCATGGACCCTCTTCTTAAAATTGATTCTGAACTCAAATTGCTGCTTCAGAAATATACTGATCTGGCAACATTAGATAATTTTCAAAGTTTAGAAGAAGCTGTAGCAGCTCTTCAAGCCAAATTTAAGACCCAGGCTAACAACTCTGAGCAATTGAAACAGCAATTGGAAGAGCAGATAAATAATGTCCAGGCACAGCTCCAAACAATTGTCAAAAGCATAAAATCACAAGAAGATTTTGATCTAGTGATTTCCACTCTAAAAGAACAGATTCAATCACTCCAAATACCTAATCTGGACCCCTTGAACAATGCCATAGCCGAGGTTAAAGAAAAAATTGAGACACTTGAAAATTTTATGAACAACTTGCCATCTTCTGATGCTTTGAATGCAATAACTCGGAGTGTAGCAAATATTAAGCTGCAACTTGAAACATATGAAGATTTTGGAAAAATTCAAAGTACCATAACCCATCTTGAAGGTACAATAGCAGCAGTGCAAAGTGATTTGGCAAATGTACTAGAATCCCGATTGCCCGGTATTGTAGATACCCTTGTTAGTGTCCAGCACCAAATCACAAAGCTTGAAAACCTCAACACTGAATCTGAACTATCTCATTTTCATCACTTGATCGATGATATCCAAACAAAACTTGAAATTTTACAACAATCAACACCCACTCAGGCAGATATAGCCCTGCTCCAAAATGCTATGCAAAATGTGGCTGATGCTTCTGAATTAAACAATGTGAAATTGGCACTTGAATTTTTGCAAAATACAGTATCAAATCTTCCTACATCACAGGAACTTAAAAATATTAAGAGGGCAGTGAATAGGATATTGAAATCAGAAGATATCAAGAATATCCAAGCAGAGATCAAACATCTCACTCAGACAGTGGCCACTCTACCAACCAATCAACATATTAATGAACTGCATGCCCTGTTTGAGGATATCAGAAGACAGGTCCATGATCTTATTGGCTTCAACCACAAGCACACCACTACCCTACCTTATCAATAACAAATGCTGACAACAAACCAAAAATCACCAGTGTAGAGTTAGAGGATTTTACAGACCCCAATACATTAGAAACAGCCTATACTGAAGATGATGGATCTCTGGAATTTAAAATACAAATAGGGGACAAATTATATTTAGAAAATCCTGCAGTCTCAGCTGCTGAACACCCCATAGTTGCAATATTCTTGTTTTCATATTATGTCTAGACAAATTATTGTTGATGAATTACACAGACAGGCCAGACATAATTATAAGAGACTGCCAGTAGTCACAAAAGGCATAGATGATTTATGGCAGAGCGACTTGATTGAAATAGCAAGTGGGCAGTTGAAAAACTTAGACAAAATCAACAAGGGCTACAAGTATCTACTCACTGTAATAGATACATTTTCAAAATTTGCCTGGGCTCTGCCACTCAAATCCAAGACTGGAAAATGTGTTACAGAAGCCATCAGGACAATCATCAATCAGAGTGGAAGATCACCGCGCTATTTGCAAACAGATAATGGCAAAGAATTTTATAATTCAGTGTTTCAACAATTTATTAAAAGCCAGGCAATAAAACATTACTCGAGTTACAGTGATCTCAAAGCCTCAATTGTAGAGAGATTCAACAGAACCCTAAAAAATCTTATGTATAAACAATTTACACTTCAAGGTAATTATAAATGGATTAATATTCTTCCAGAACTTCTACATAAATATAACAACTCGGTCCATTCCACAATCAACATGAAACCCTCTGAAGTAACTTCATCTGATGAGCAAAAATTGATCAGGACTGTTTATTATCCTAGATACCAGCCAACAATAAGAAGGGCCAAATACAGGGTGGGTGATCAAGTAAGAATCAGCAAATATAAGCACTTATTCAAAAGAGGCTTTACAAGAAACTGGAGCACTGAATTATTTACAGTGGTTCAAGTTAAACCCGGGACCCTTAACACATATATAATAAAAGATCACCGAGGAGAAATTCTCAAAGGCAGATTCTATGAAGAAGAACTCAGCAAAACTAAACAGCCTGACACATATCTCATAGAAAAAATCATCCGCAGAAAAGGCAACAAGTTACTTGTCAAATGGCTAGGACTCCCAGAACACAGCTGTATCGATGCAAACAAAATAATAATATGAGCACCTGGGATGTTATAAAAAGGCTGCCAGAACCTGAACAACAGAATAAAAGAAATGGCAAGTTGCTGCCTGAAAATATTAGATGTCTTATTGTTGGGCCATCAGCTTGTGGTAAAACTACACTAATGGTTGATAATTTTTTATTGGCACCCAACTGGTTAGACTGGAAAAACAGGCACTTGTATGTCTTCTCTAAGAGCTTGGAACAATTAAAATATCAGCAGCTGATGAAGCTATATGATGGATTGGATATAGCCACTTTTGAATCAGATGTTAAGCCACTCCATGAATGTCTCGATAATTCTGTTGTTGTGTTTGATGACGTTATACTGGATAATCAAAACAAGGTTAGAAATTTCTTTACACAGGGCCGACACAAAAACATTGATTGCTTCTACCTGGCACAGACTTTTTCAAAAATACCGAAGCAGCTGATCCGAGACAACAGCAATTTTATATGTGTGTTTCATCAAGATCATACCAACCTCAAACACATACATGATGAATATGTAGGTGGGGACTTGAGCTACAATGATTTTTCTAAGTTTTGCAGCAGGTGCTGGAACCAGGACAGTTATGGGTTTGTCACAATTGATATGACAAGAACACCCAATAGTGGCAAATACAGAAATAAAATCAACAATTTTCTAGACATTGAAACATAAATAAATAACCATGAAAAGGCCAATCATTGATGATCTTAAGTTAAGAGATTATCTTGTAAAAAGATTTAAGGGATGGAAATCAGAGAACCGAGGAATCTATGAAAAACACAAACAAACAGAACAGCCTGTAATTGATGCTATTAGTGAATTAGGTAAAAATATCAAAACTGTTACAGAGCAAAATCAAAATTTGATCACAGAGCTTGTACCTGTAGCTGCAAGGAACATATTAGATTATCCATTCACCCCACTTTCCAGTATTCATACACCTAGTCCTATTGCTCCTAGAAGAATTGAAGCTACTCAGGATCCTATTGAATTGGGTCTTCTTGCACAAAAATATTTAACCACACCTAAAGACAACAAAGATGAGGTGTTTGGCTTATATGCCGACACAGAGCTTGATGGTAGCATCATACATAGAATTGGCAATTTCAGAGTAACATTTATGGGAGATGATCTGATTGTATATTCAGAATCTCGTCTCGGAGAAAAAGGTGCTTTTGTTAAGTACCCCGGAACACCTGGATTGTGGGAACTGATGACTAGGAAAAGGCCTGGCAGCTATACAGATCAAGATTATGAATATTACAAAGAAATATTAATAAAATCAGATGCTCTATACCAGAACAATGATCCCACACAAAAAAGAGTCAAGTCGAGCAGTGGGGCAAAATACAATAATTTAATCAAGCCCATATGGTCACAGATCAAGACTGGCAGTGGAATCAAACAATACAACACCCTGCCTAAAGAATTTGTGTGGGTTGATGATGTCAGGAAACTTGTAGATAGGTTATTGGTGATAGCTGGGGAGGAAAATGCTGGCAACCACAATTTTTACAATGAAAAGGTTGGAATTATGGACATGATAAGCACAAAATTGTCTAATTTTATAGTAAATGACCCTAAGGGGATTGGATATCTCATAAAAATTATTAATACTCTACCACCTAAATTTTGGAATATTTCTGAGGGTCGGGGGTTGGTTAATGACATTATAAACAAGCTGCCATTTGAACTACACATTCCAGGCTATCAGTATTGTGGTCCAGGCACAAAATTGGATCATAGATTAAACAGAGGGGATCCTGGTGTAAATCCCCTAGATGCTGCTTGTAGAGACCATGACATAGCATACAACACACATTCTGATCTTGACAAGAGACATGTTGCAGACAAGAAATTAGAAGAGGCTGCATTTGGTAGATTTGTAAGCAAAGATGCTTCTTTAAGTGAAAAAATAGCAGCATTGGGAACCACCATAGCTATGAGCACCAAACAAAAACTGGGGTGGGGGCTGTGAATATATATATAATAAACCTACAATGAAGGCCAAGGGTGTTATGTATCAAATACCTTATGCAGGTCTCAAATCTCTTAAAACTATTGATAGCCTTTTGACCAAAAATCAGCGCAAGAAAAAAAATTCTTGCATTGCAAAGGGCCATGGTATGAAATTGTTGCTTAGTACCCCCCAATTAAAAAAATTACAGCAATCAAGAAAAAAATCACATGTGGGGGGATTTATATTTACCATCCCTGCCATCTTAGCAGCACTCGGGGCTGTGGGGAGCTTGGCTGGGGGATCAGCTGCCATAGCAAAAACAGTAATAGATGCCAAGAAAAATAGGGCAGAATTAGATGAGCAGAGGCGCCATAACCTGGCCATGGAGAAAAAAGGCAAAGGTGTTAAGAGAGCCATGAATAAGTTTAAAAAAAACAAGAGCCGCTTACAAACCAAGATATTGAAGCTTTAATCAAGCCACTGGGCATCAAAAATTTTAGGGGTGTGTACATGTCTGATTCTTTACCAGAACAACCACTCAACAAAGAGTGTGGCATTGTTAATTTGGATAAATACAAAAATCAGGGCACTCACTGGATCTGTTATCTTAAATATTTAAACAATGAGGCATTTGTGTTTGATTCATTTGGAGGTGTTCCACCTGAAAATTTAATAAAATATCTAAAATCAGTTAATCTTTATTACAATAATGCCCGTGTTCAAAACTTCAAAGATGTTAATTGTGGACATTTGTGTTTATCTGTTCTTAGATATATGTCTCAAATAAATAAACCATCAATTGAAAATTTTCAAAAGGCCTTGTGGTATCTGAAGCATCATGGGGGTATTCCATCTCACCAGCCAAAATTCAATATTGAAACTCAAATTACATGATGACATAGTGTATCCCAAAACAATAGCTCTCAGAGCATTTTACGGCATGTACTTGATACCTAATATTACACACCACAACAATACAATTGCAGTAGGGGATCAAAAAATTGTCATCACTCCAGGGCAATATAATCTGTCCACTCTAAATGCTCAATTACCCAGAGGTGTAGTGTTAAGTCAAAATTCTGTCACTCACAGAGTGGAGATTGTATCTGCTACAGAAACAGTGGATCTGGGTACTATAGGAGAGCTGTTAGGCTTTGAGAACAACACAAAACTCGAAGCGGCCATCAAACACACTGCTATGAATATACCCAAATTCTTAGCCATAGAGACTCTGAATATTCACTGTAATGTGGCTGAGGGTATGATCACCAAATCAAATGGCATAGGCACTCACAAACAAACTGGCATCATTGCAACATTCAAACCTAATTCTGAATTTATGGAGCCCATCATCTACAATCCATCCCCAACATTATATTTTCCTGTGTGCCATAATAGAATAGATTATATTGAATTGATGGTCACTAATGAAAAAGAAGAATTAGTTGATTTTGCTGGAGCCACAACAACTGCTATCATAGAGATTAACATTTAAATAAAAATACATACAATGGAAAATATTGAGAGTTATGAGCTACAATCATTCTCCCCAAACAGGAGGACATTTGCAAATTTAAATCAACCCAACACAGAGATTGAGGTTGATCTTGATGTAGGGGATGGATTTATACACCCCCACAGAGCAGATCTATACATCAAATTTGATGTTGTAAAGCTCGATGGAACAGATTATCCGGCAAATTCAAATATAAGATTGGTGGACAATTTTGTGCCGCATCTGTTCTCTGAAATTGAGATCAGAAAGCATGGTGTTGTTATAAACAGAATAGATTATCCCGGCATTACCTCCACAGCTTTGGCAACATTAAAATTATCCAAAACCGAGGCTTCTTACTACAAAATAGGTGGCTTTGAGGCTGGTGAGAAAATATTATCTAAGAACCACACAGTGCTGTTCCCCATGCGCCTGTTGCCAGGATTCTTCTCAGATTACAAAGATATTATGTGGAAGGGCGGGTTAAGAATCACATTTAGAAGAGCTGCCAATGATAATAATGCTTTGATGAGGTACAGCACATTAAACCCTACAGGAGAAGCTCTGCCTAATACCTTACCAGATGAAGGCAAGTGCATTATTCAGACTATGGAGCTAAGAATCCCAGTTGTTGAATATGAGGCCAGTTATGCTCTTAAATACAAAGCAGATATAATAAAAAATCCACAGATTCCTCTGCAATTTTACACATATCAATGCATACAGAAGCCCGCATCTGGCACATATTATGAGTTTGATGCTACAAATTCATTCTCCAGTATTCAATATGACATGCCTGATTTTGTGGTGGTACTGTTTCAGACTGGAAGACACAACAATCAGGAAAAAAATTCAAGTAAATTTGATAACTGCAACATCAAGAACATATATCTTAAAAATGGCAGAAATGAGGTCTTTCCTAGAGAAAATTATAATTTAGACATGTCCAAGGATGATTTCCTCAAATTATATGAAGCATTTTCGGCATTCAAACGGGTCACTATTGGCAATACTGACATGTATTACACACCAGATGAATTCAAAACACGGAGACCCATGTTTGTCATCAACACCTCAAAAAGAAAACAAGTTGTGGTAAATGACAGGACAAACATTAAAATTATCTGTGAATTCCATGAGGCATTACCTGATGACACCATATGTAGTGTTATTCTCATAGGTGAAAAATCATATGTTTATGATGTAAGAAATGAGAGAGTCACGGAGCAATTCTAGAAGAATTATATTATCTTAATACTAGATATGCAAATTGAGCCTGGTGCCCAATTGAACTTAAACCAGAAATAAATATGTGTATGTGTGTGTGTGTGTGTGTGTGTGTATGGGTGTGTGTCTGAATATGTGTATGTGTATCTTGGCCTAGTTTTAAGTATGGCCATCATTTTTGACAGGATTATGGACAACAATCTCTCAGAAGTGCTTTTTGTAAGTATATGCAAATCAATCTGAGCATTTTTACAAAATCTTGGATTAGACAGGGTTCCACACTTGAGCAAAAAGCTCATATGAACATGTTGAGCAAGTTTTAAGTATAGCAAATCTGCATGAGGGGAGCTCTTCTTTTCCTGAGTTTATAATACAGGGGAGCTCTTCCTTTCTCAGAGGAGCTCTTCCTTTCTCAGGGGAGCTCTTCCTTTCTGAAAAATTCCCGAGGGCATTTTTACAAAATCCTTGGGTTAGGCAGGGTGCTACACTTGAGCAAAAAGCTCATATGAACATGTTGAGCAAGTTTTAAGTATAGCAAATCTGCATGAGGGGAGCTCTTCCTTTCGTGGGTTTATAATAGCATCAATACCACTACTCCTCTCTTATCGATAGTATATTTTCCTTCCGCAGTTGTTGCACCACCCCTTCCCAAAAATGCGAACTTGGAGAAGCAGTCGGGGAAATCGAAAGGTGATCGAACGGAAAACCAACCCTTCAATAGAACGTGGGCGAAAAATGGCAGAGAGAGAGAGAAATAGAAATTGAAATTTTAGCAGAACCTTTTTGCAGGAAGCTGCCTTCAAGCATCTTTCCACTCTCGACTTTTGACTTTCAACGTAATTGAGTGGGGACTTTCTCCGCAACCTTTAGAGATTGGACTCTGTGGGATTTCTGTGGAAATGTCGGAGAACGTCAACTCGAATAATCCAACCTTCCATGCATATTGCAATTTCCCTTGATATATCATAACATTTCCTTGCTTTGTTATCCCAAAGGTACAGCCGCAAATATCCAACGGACGTTGGGGCCCGCAACTTGAATGGCACTAGTTTCCCGCTCTACGAATTCAATTCCTGATGCCTACAAGAGTTTCTTTCTTACAACCATTCTCTTCTCTTCTCCAATCTCTTCGTCTTTTACTGCGATTTTTCTTCAGGATCTCCACAAAATCATTTCTCGAAAATGTCTCGTTTGGAAGAACCACTCTTGGTATTAGAAGTTATCAAAATTTAGATCGGTAGCGAAGTCCACTCATATCAGTTTTCCATTACAATTAATACAGGTCATAACTGTAAAGATACTGCACTTCCGGATATGTTGTAGTCGTTTTGCACACATGTAAAGTTCTATAAAACACATGATTTCAGAACGAGACCTCATACTGGTACTAGGTCTGAGCCGATACCACTTTGAACCAATACCGATACCGATATTCTTACCAATTCCCACTGATACTAGAAAATTGCAATAAATTGCAATATTCTTCTCCAATTATATGCATCAATTTACCCAGAAAATTGATAAAGAATACAGGGGCGATTCCTCCTTGTAGGAACTGAGGAACTTCCTACAGTTCATTTATACTTGCTTCCATTTCTCTACTTTTTAGGAGTTTAATAATAATGCGCGTTATAAAATTATGAGCTCAATGTAAGTAAGTAAGTATTTATTGCTTATCTCATGTGCGAGCCATCGGCTGTGCGCACTACATCTATTTGTATTACACAACTATGATTTTCCTTACAGACTACACTTTCCATTACATTCCGTATAGGTGTTAAATAGCAGTTCTGGTAGTTTTAACTGTTCTCACTTAAACTAACACTATTCTTCTTCCTTATCCCGTCTCTGTGCAACACTTCTTTTCCCCCTAACTGTTTGTAAATATACCCCCACTCTTTCCAATAGTTCCATGTTTCCTTGCACTACGATTGATTTTAACACAGTTTCTAAGCTGATGTTGCGTAGCTTCTCCTCCTGCAGAACGCGCGTGTCCTGACATAAGAATAAATGTTCTGTCCCATCATCACCATTGCATAATACGCATTTATATATCCCTTCCTCATTTTTTACTGTGTTGTGTCTCCATCCCCCTAGCCTCATCCATGCCAACCCCTTTCTTGCCACCATGCTCACCTTCTTGATGTACGGTACTTGTCCCCATTCCCGCGGTCCCCTTCTTTGGAGTTCGAGCGATCTCTTGGTTTCACATTCCGCTATTATTTCCTGCCTATCTATATCCTCTAATCTTTGTTTCACTAATTGCAATGTCCCCTGGTCGACGTGTTCCCCCTCCCAGATCCATCCCAGTCCAATTTCGTATAGTTTACCTCTGATCTCTTTCGCCCATGTTCCCATTTCCTCCCCTTGTACCTGTTGCATCAGCGCTTGCCCTTTTACCGAGTTCTCCCTTCTCGATATTAATGTCGCCCAGTATTTAACCCTTCTCAACATACCCCATGTTTTCTCCCTTACCAACCCAAGTTCCCGTAGTACGCCGCAGTTTGCAGTGCCCATGCTGATATGCAAAGCCCTCTTGTAAAATGTGCATTGGATTCTGTTTAGTGCATCGCCCCCCTTTGCTCCCCATATCTCCCTCCCGTACCCTATTGACCCTATTAATAATGTACGATACAGTTTTTCCACAAAATGTATATCGTATTTCTCCAATTTCCACACTGTCCGCATTATTTCATTTGTTATTGCCCCAGCCTTTCCTTGTACCGTTTGCATATGTCTTGTCCATGTCCCTGCCATAGTTAGAACTAATCCCAAGTATTTTATTCTTTTTATTGACTAGGTTAGCTACTGTCAAGAGTTGACTGGTGGCGCTCCTTCCAGCCGCAGCCAAAAGACGATGGACACACACGCTTTGCTGCCCCGCCTGAGGAACCTCGCTGGTATCACTACAAACAGATAGGTGAGGAGTGGAAAAGGGGCAGGGGGAAGGTTGCGGTTATAAAGCATCCAGCGAGGAATCATCGAGGGGTTCCTACATCAGTGGTGCCAACCCCATCAAAATGGTATTAAACGTAGCACAGTTTGATCTTCGTTGGCCCCTAGCATCCTGCTTTTGGCATAATGGTCAAATCTAGTATAATCTGCAAACGCGAGTCCCTGGGAGAGGGAAATCGAATTCAAAGGAATAGGTTTTCAGTTAATTGAAATAAAATTACGTTCAAATGTTATTTATACTTCACCAGCGGACTTGTTTCAAATAGAAGGGAGTATGCACACATTTTTACAACCGTGCGACGATCCATCATCCTCTATCTTTTCTTTATCCTGTCGATTTTGTTCCTGAGGAGATTTTACGGCAGTAAATCTATAGAAGGTTGGCGGTAAACAAACCATTTTCTCAAACCGTTTCAAGTTCTATGCTCAACCCATCTCGTTTCTTGAGCCATTCTACACAAGTTTGTGTAGTGAGTAACAAGTAACGCAAGTTCAAAACTCGAAAAATATATGCATAATTGAACTTAAAACTGAAGTTATCAGAAAAAAGTAATTCATAATAAATCCTAGCACAATTTAGAAGCATTTAGCATAATTTCAGAGTTTAAGCAGCACTTTTTATTATCCTCAATCCACACGACAGGGAGAGGAGACAAAATCGAAATTTTTGCAAAATCTGAAATATTGTCATATATTTTCGTTGTTTTTTTTATACACATTAAAAAAATTCATGGTTCAAGGGGGCAAGGGACCCTTGCCCTACCTTGTGCGTGGGCCTGCAGGTAACATTCTAAATGCAATGGATAGTACGAGTGATTTGTGCGACTGTAATTGAACTCATTTTTCACACCCTCCTCAGTTTACCATAAATTCTTCCTACACTGCAAAAAAGCCAGGAGTCGCCACTGTTAGAATATTCAAGAATTACATAAGAATATGAAAATAGATATCATGTAATCGCAAAATATAGTTATCGTTCAAAATTGGTGCACAATAAAGAAAGTTTCAATTTTCCATAATTTCAAGGATAATTAGACTCCGCTAAAGTGCCCCAGTTTTGCAAACCTCAAAATTCATAAACCACCAAAATGCCAGAAAAGTAGCGGCAGATGAATTACAACCGATACTTTCAGATACAGATACATCGTAATCGGTATCAGCTCAGCCCTAGTAAATACAGCGGCCATTTTCAAAATGGCGGTCATATTAATTTATGTATTTGGTGTTTTAAGTGTACTTTATGCACAGTAAGGCTAATCGGGACTGAACCAAAGTAGGATTCGAACCACTATGTGTCTCCACCGGTAATCGAACCCCTTGATTACAAGGCAACGACGGGCGATCACATTAAAAGCATGAGGAACAGTTTCTGCCAGGTTCTTTCCTCCGCGGCACTGTTGCCAACTTTGCTCATTTGGAGCCAGATCTGGTGGCTTTCGTGCACTCGTTTGGGTGTTAACTGGGGCGCCCGCCTCCGTGCCACACTAATATGCCATCACTGTCTCCTGCTCACATAGACCAACTTTTGCCATGAGTATACATTTTGCAAGTGACTTGATATCGTTATGTTGGCTGCGTCGCCCCAACCCTTCTTGCCTCCTCAGCTACTTTTTACAACACCTTGGCTATAAAAGGCTTATATATGCAGCCCTCGTAAATCTAGCTCCTTCGGTCTCAGTTTTAACTCCATTTAACGTTAAATTTAGCTGTTTTATACGCATCAGGAAAGGCAACACTGCCAGGATAGCCGTAGGGGGTAAGGAGAAATGCAATGCTCTTTGAGGGTATTATTTTATTTGTTCTCTTGGGAATATCAAACTTCAGATGGTATAGAAAAGGATATCTACGGAAAGAGGACAGATTGAAAATGCAATTGACAGGAGGCGGAAGTTCTATTTGATTAGTCGGAAGTTGAAGTTGAAGTTGATCCTCATAGGGAATACATGAGATTCTGAAAATTCCTATTCATCATATTTACATGTGTCTAGCTTAATAAACAAAAACCCATAAAAGCGACCTTACAACCCCTCCCCCGCTCCAGATCAAAAATTCCGGATAAACCGTAAATGATATCATAAATTATGCCATCCTGTAGAGAAGTCGATATTTATCCGGGTAGATTCAACTTGACCTATTTGACAAGTTGACCTTAACGAATTGACCCCTCGAACTACTGAACTGGTTCATTTGAACCAAACACACTCTTCCTTATTTCAACACGCTAGACACCGCAAACAGTGGACCAAAATCCCCTTGCCTCGTGTGCTTTCAACAAACATACATCGCTTGCTTCCAAGTTCTTCCGCCAACGCAGGGCGGGTAAAGCCATAGCACGGCAACATGGCGTCACACATATTCTCCAGGGATAATAGCAGCGTGCAACTCCACGTGGACTTGATGAGAGCTGTCATTTCTTGGAGGGACGCTATTGGTGGGAAAGGTTTCAGGGAACGATTTATTGCAGTCCACGTGGATCTGACATGTTGTTCTTAGGGGGAAAACTGATCTTTCGGAACTTTCTTTGAAGTAAAGTGAGGTTGGAATCAGGACGAGGAGTATAGACGACGGGGGAAGGGGAGCGGTGCTTCTTTCAGGCTTGGAGAGCTTGCCAAGGCAAAGCCTGATTCAACGTCACGTATTCGACGGGACTGGGATGTTTTTCCAGATGTCTGGCTGAAGGTCGTACATCTTCCCTGTAGACGGCGGGCAGAAGGAAATAGGATAGGTGTCGGTTCTGTTTGCTGAGGGGAGGCCTAGGTGTCCTCCTCATCAGCTTCGACGACCTTTCTGACAAGGCTTGCTGATCGGGTGTCACCGAAATCTCTCTCTCTCGGGATTGTTCGCCACGAGAATGCATTATTCTCACCAGACAGACGGGTAATAAATTGCTCTTTGAGTCGATACTCTCTCCTCCCCACAGATTTTCCTTTCAATATTTCCTTTCAAAGAGACGTCCAGATTTTTCTTCAAAAGTATACCTTCCTACGACCTTGCACTTTTTGAATAATAAACACTCAGTAGCCCACCCGCGTCAACCATTTCTTATGACCACCAGCATTTCATTTAGCTCTGACCACTGGCGTTCGCAGGGGAGGTTAAAGGGGGGCTGCAGCCCCTTCTGAAATAATAAGAAAATAAAGATTTTCAAATGAAGCAGCAACTCGGGAAAAACCAGTGGTAAAAACTCAAGCCCACTTAAAATAACTTCCGATTATCATCTTTGTCTTTGAACAACTTTTAATGTGAAGGTTAACAATTGCAATTGGGCGAGGAAAGTTCCATGGGTCTAGGGATGGCCAAATCTGGATAAACTTTTTCCGGATATTCTTATGACCGGGTACACGGATTATCCGATTGTCCGGAAGTTCTCAAAATATTTGCAGATTACTGTTTCTGCGCGGTAGGTAAAAATATTCGTTTGCAACCAAAGTGTGGGTCTGGTTGTTGGTCAGAAAAGTATTTCCACAAAAAATGAGTTTTGTTTTGAGAATCTGTGATGTTATTTCAGACTTCGAAAGTGGAGCAACCATAAAATAGGATGTCTTACAAGACGAATATAGGGGCATCGCCACCGGGTAGGTAAGAGTGGGCTCCAGCCCATCAAGGTATAATTTTAGCACAGCCTTCTGTCCACCCATATAAGCGAAATATTTAAGTTTATTTATAGTAGATCAGGAATCACACATACATAGCTACAAATGTGAGAAGGAGAGAGAAAAGGGGAAGGGGAGAGAAAGAAATAAAGATCATGGCTGGAAAGAAGAAATTGGTAGAAAACAGAGTAAGAAAGAGGGAGACAGAACCAGGAAAAAGATAATACAGCGACACAGAAAGAGAGAGAGGGAGAAATAGTAAAGAGAACAAGAAAGATAAGGGATGAAAGAAAGGCAGGACCAGAAAGGAAACAATAAGCAAGGAGAGAAAGAGAGAGTAAAATGCAATAAAGAGAGGGAGGGAAAATGGAAGAAGAGCAGATAGAGCAGGAAAGAAAGAGAAAACAGAGAGGGAGAGAGAGAGAGAAAGAGAAAAGAGAGCAAGAAAGATAGAGACAGATAGAGCCGGAAAGAAATGTAAAACAGAGAGAGAAGGAGGGAGAAAGAGAGAGAGGTTCAGAAAGAAAATGAGTAAACAAAGAGAAGAGAGAGGAGAAAACGGAGGGAAGCAGAGAGGAAGAAAACCAAATAGGGCCGGAAAGAAAGAGAACAGAGCAAGAAAGTGAGAAAAAAAAGAAAGAGAGAAGGTCGGAAGGAAAGAAAAACAGAAATAGTGAGAAGATGAATAAATAGAGAGAAAAGGGAGAATGGGAAAAAAATGAAACAGCAAATTTCTGCCAATAACACTCGATGAAAACCGCACGAGATATTTGACCTAAATTTTCTACATTATGAAGTCTCATTCATTTAGAAATGTAATTTTAATACTTTAGGTCGCCACTTTACTATATAACGAAGCAATTAAGTGCAGTTTTTCCAGAACGTAAATTCTAGGAAAGAGAAAGAAACAAGAAATTCTCACTCACCATAAATCGAAGCTGTCACATTTTGATAACGCATAAGTTATTTGTCGTTCAATGAAACCGAACGCCGTTCTCCCAATAATAGTTATCAACAAAGCAAAATAACCTAGCCCACATTCCAGTGTGTCGTTCAATGCAAGAGTGACAACCTCATTAACCTGCTGTCGTTAACCCTTCAACAGTCATCATCGAAGACCGTTCACGTCAATATGGGCGGAAATTGCCTTGGTTGTCAGGGATGATGGGTCCCCGTGGGTAGCTACATGACTGGCATAAAGTATCTTAAGGATAGACTCATCACAACTGGACTTGCAGTATAGAGTGGGATCCGAACCACTGAGCCTGTGTCCCCACCGTTAATCTAACCAGGAACCGCACACCAGTGGCGTATTTACGATTTCGTTTCAAGAGCATCAGTGGTGGTTCTTTTTTTATACTAGGTTATACAAATGTGTATGTAGTCTGCATTCTCCACGATGATACAGTCATTTTCCAGTCAACAGGGGTTAGAGGATATTCCTGGTAGTTGAAGCGAGATAGCATAAGTTCACTATATGCACAGATAGGCTAACCTGGACTGTGCCATTAGTTTAAAGTGGTATCCCAATCACTACGTTTGTCTCCCTGCGCACCCTGACGTTACTTTGTTGAAAACTGAACACTGCCGAACATGCAACATGCTGTACAGTGCAATAGTCCTTGGTGGCCGGACCCCGTGGCGGAGTGGTTAGCACATCGCGCTACGATGCCAGGGGTTCCGGGTTCGAATCCCGGCCTGGGTATGGATGTTTGTGAGTGTCCATTCATCAATTTCATCATATCATCACTCATCCCCATCTTCACAAATTAACCAAAAGTGGCACAGAAGGGAAGTAAAATAAAGCAAATGAATCAATAGTCCTTGGTAATAAAAGCAACAGTAATGTCTAGCAAGGTGAACCATTTAATTCTGTTATTTGTTGATTGATTTGTTGTTTTAAGTCCACTTAATGCACACAAGGCTAATCTGGACTGGACCTACAGTTAAAAGTGGGATCCGAACCACTATGTACCTCCACCGGGTATCGAAGCCGGCACCCCTTGACTACAAGGCGACGACGCTACCACTGCGCCATCGAGGAGGCTTTTATTTGTTACTAACAAGGGAGGTCTTCTAAGTGTCCCCCTCCGATTTCCATGAAACGTGGCAGGTGTATAGAGGGGCCCAAAGGAAGAAATACGTGTTTTTTGGTTTAAGCTAAAAGACTGTTTTAGGGGGTCAACACCTCCCCACCTCAAATGTCAAGATGAGGAGAAATTGAAGTGCGGATCTGACCCAGAAACCACGTAAATCTGGCATAGGAAGAAGACGCACATATTAATGGAACACACACAGCACAGAACTGTAGGATTGTCGGTACCAAACGCAGTGCAATTGTAGAGAGATGATGAATTGATAGACACCGTTGTTCCCGGATAGGCATGGGCATAACAATAGACGGACCAGAGCAGGGTAACGGAGCGCCAAAATAGCCGCACAAGGGAACCATAACCCTATCAAGCATGACCTTGACATCATATAGGTGATATTCATAGCCAAGGACACAAGACGATAGTACCATAGATGAATACACAGCGTGTATAAAACATTTATTACCACCAGAAAGTAACACGAAACAACGTTATGCCCCTTAAAACTGTTTTTTAGCAGCAACAAAAAAACACGTATTTCTTCCTTTGCGCCCCTTTATACAATATGCACCCTAAAACAGATTTTTTTTAGCCGAGGGAGCACAGGGGTTAGATCCCCACTTCAATTTGTCCTCATCTTGACATTTGAGGGGGGTTTTGCCACATAAAACAGTTTTTTAGCCGAAACAAAGAAACACGTATTTCTTCCTTTGGGCCCTCTATACACCTGCCAAGTTTCATTGAAATCGGAGGGGGACATAGGGGTCAGATCCCCACTTCAATTTGTCCTCATCTTTACATTTGAGGGGAGTTTTGCCAAATAAAACAGTTTTTTAGCCGAAACAAAGAAACACGTATTTCTTCCTTTTAGTGTTGCCCACGAGACGAGACTTTGGCCTGTCTCGTCTCGTGGAAATGCTGTGAAATGCTGTCTCGTCTCGAAAATATTCGTTTGTCTCGGGACACATGATCACTCTCGTCTCGTCTCGAATTTTTAAAAGCCTGTCCCGTCTCGTCCCGTGGGCAACACTACTTCCTTTCGGCCCCTCTATACACCTGCCACGTTTCATGGAAATCGGAGGGGGACACTTAGATGACCTCCCTTGTAAGTCGGACTATAGCACATCACACGTGAAAAACATTCGATGTGTACAAACAATCAGGTCAGTGGCGGATCGTCACCATACAAGAGCAATTATCTCACTAACGTTTCTTTTGCGACCGCATGTTTCCTGAAACTTTTTTGCTTTTACTATGTTGTGCTTTTCACAGTTTCAGTTTGTGCCATCCTGGTACACCCTGTATATAGGGGTGCAATAAATGCAAATGTTCACACCCAGACCTCGCCCATTCCCAAGCTATGTCTTCCCCTGCCTCGATAGGCAAGCGCACTGATTGGTAAATATCGCCACTGAACTTTCAGGGTTCGAATCCCGGCTAAGACATTTGTTTTTCCCTTGTACGCATTAATTTGTTTTATTCATCATTCATTCTCGTCGTTGTCATTAGTACAAGAACGACGTAAAAATACAAAGGAGTATTGTTTTGTCACGACACTGAAACACGGAAGAAAATTCTGCAACGATAGCAGTGCAGCAGCGAATCCTAAAACACTAACAAGCTGTTCACGTGCTAGTCCGACACAAAATAGTTCTGTGAAGAAGCGTGCGCTCTTCCTTATGCCGAATCTGCGGTTATCTCGAAGAAGAAAACATCTGCTCGGGTTTCTATTCCCAGAAGCGGAGTTATCCATATCAGAGTGTCTGTTGATAAAGCAGCATCCTGCCTTGATGCCTGAATCACTGCGGTTAGAATTTCAAAGAAGCGGCGATCACGCGTCTGGTAGTCGATTTTACACAACCTTGGTGTTGCTCTTACAGGGTGTCTAAAAAGTTTCGAATCATTTAGGAAATTACAGTATCTGTGGAAATATGAAGCTTTTATGAGGTTTATTGTGGTTTCTTTGAAAGGCGGGAATACGAGATAAAATTCAACCTATGAAAATGTTTTGAGCTTGGAATTAACTATGATGAGTACATACACTCATAGCCGGCCCTAGGGAGGGTCAACTCGGGCACTGGGCCGATGCCCCGCGCTAGAGAGGACCCCGCTCCAGATAAAAATAATTTATTGTGTACGGTTTATTACAAGTTCACGTGATTCCGGTACTTCCGATTAAGCAACTAGTGTAATTTCTTCTGACTTCACGGATTGTTTCGGCATACTTAAAAATATCCAAAATTACTGAAGTTATAATCTAAACAAAGTAATAATAAAAATCGTGTTCAAATATTTCTATAAAAAATAGTTAGGCTATACTGAACGCAACTCCATCTGGTGGGTGACCTTGACGGCCATTTCTGGCACTTTCTGTCCCCCAATCGTCTTCGGGGGAGGGGGGGTGGCTCGATGGGTGTCAACAAACTAAGCTGCGAAGTAAAAGCTGAAGGGGTTACATCGCTCTCCCGAAGCAACGTTGCCAAGCGTACTTCTGTTTTGCCAGTTGTCTATTTGCGTGTTTGTAGTGTGTTTGCGTTTGAAACTCCCTCGTGTAGGATCACGTGTGCAGTTGTACCATTAACACCCTGCTGATTCCTGGTGCTGGCAATATCGTTGCCCGCACTTTCGCACTTTACAGTACGTTTGGCAACATGTGGTGGATTCAACGCTCATTTGTATCGTCCCGCGAACAATGTTCGGTACCTTGTGACTCGAAAATGCACGATCTCAGCCGAAGAAAATTCAACTGATCGCTGACTCGCTCTTTCCCAGCTTTCGGTATAATATGCACTATACAATGAAATTACGAAGAAAATGTATATTACAAGAAACAATATAGCGTCAAAATTCAATGAAACGTATAGAAAATAGAATTATGGTAGATAATGTTATTGAATATGATGAAAAATTGCTGCTTCGACATGCAAAATTGTAGTTTGATACTGTAGACACCCAGTTTTGTAATTAAATATAGGTAATGAAAAAAAATAGAAACTTTTATTATCTTCCACGTGTTCTATGTATTGATCTTATTTAATAATACGAAATATATAAATTTCATTCTTCATTAATTGTAATAATATTATTGTGATTATATAGGGCACTTGGACTTCAGACTGAGGCACAAAAATCTCTGATTTGTTCACACCTCTGAAAAATCATGGGTACAGGCACCGCGTGTATATATCGTATGGGTATGCCCCATCCACTTAGGGCCGAGCCCTGCATACAATGTAATGTTCCTATGATGTTCACATTACGAACACTTCGTCTGCAATGAGTACAGGCTGGATATTTATATTTTGAGTGACTGGACCTACAGTTTAAAGTAGGATCCGAGCCAGTATGATTCTTCGCCGTGTATCGAACCCGCGACTCCTTTATTACAAGGATATGATGTTACCACTACGCCATCGGGGAAGGGCAAACGAATTTACAGGGTGCTTCATAAGAAATATCCAATATTCCAGGACGCGATAGTGCTAGTGAGTAAAAACTAAAATGGCTATGTACACATGTCAAAATTTCTGATTCAACATGTGGCACTGAATGATGTTCTGGCAACACTGGCATCGCCATTTTAGTGATAGACCCAAAAATCAACCCAGCCCCTTGGCAACACTGTCAACGCCATCTTGCTGCCGGAAGCACAAAGGAAGCAAGCTCTGGCAACATTGAAAATTACATCTTGGCAAACTGCCATCGCCATTTTGGTTATGGAAGCGGAAAACGACCGAATCCACTGTTAACACCATATTGGTGCCGGAAGAACAAACTAAGCCAGCTCTGGCAACACTGCCATCGCCATTTTGGTGACGGAAGCAGAAGACAACCCAGACCATTGGCAACACCGTCAGCGCCATCTTGGTACCTGAAGTAGAAAATGAAGCAAGCTCCTGGCAACACTGAAAATGACGTCTTGATAAAAACGAACATGGAATCTGATTCCTGCGATGCTGATACAGTTGGGAGTAAACGTGTCACGTTTGTTCTTTCTCCGTGAAGCGGTCTCGTCTCCCTTTCTCTCAGCCTCCTCCTCTCAACCGCATTAGGTATTCCTCGACCGCCGCATCTCCTGATGGAGCGCTCGAGTCGGTCTCCGACTGCTAATTGTCTCTAATGCACTGCTTGCTCTGACCTCCCCGCTTTACCCTATTATTCCCATGCTCCTTTGGGATGCTGCGCAGGGACGAACACAAGAAAGACACGAATAGGATTTCAGAGAAAAGGAAGATAAAAAGAACTGAACAAAACTCTTGCTTGGGGTTTACTTATTTCACATGTGTATGGCGGGTGGGGGTGGGAGGAGGGGGATATAAGTTTAACTCAATATTGAGCACAGACAGGTTAATCGAATGTGCCTGAACCAGGAATCCATCTGTCTATACTCTGTCCAGGCTAACTCTGAAGCAAGCAAGCGAAAACGATTCCCTGTGCAAGTAGAGACGTGAGACGGGTCCACCAATGAGAGAGAATGGGATTGCTTGGAGGGGAGAAAGCGGCTGTAGTTACCAGTCTTTCCAGCAGCGTGTACTGCTACGCTCTGCCAACTCGATACCTCCCCCTTCTCTGCCGCTATGCGCGGTCTTGCTCCACAGATAGCCAGGATAGAGTATATCTGTATTTAGATCTCGGTAATAATGGTCTAAATAGATCTTTCAGTTCACTAAAATTTATCCTTGTATCCCTAGCAGTTTCTGAGTAATTCATAGGTACTGATAGGGTTTGAATATTGATATCATTTGATTGGTTAACACGTATCACGTGACCACACAAGATACTGTACACCGCTCCAGAACATAGTTTAAATGGTGCAGACACCAAATACACAACATGTTGTGTTGCACTTTGTAATCGAGTAGACACGTGAGTGTAAAGAGAGTCAAAAGTGCAGCGAACCACTCGGGCACTCGCCTTACCAAGTCCCCCCCCCCCGGTTCGGGGGGGGGGGCTTGCGCAAGATAAAATTAATTGTTTGTGTGAGGTTTATAGACCGCTGATGTTTCCAATTTAGCAACAAATTTGATTTTTCCTGATGTCACGGATTTTTTTGGAATACTTAAAAATATCCAAAATCACTGAAATCGTACTCTAAACAAATTCGATACCCGATGGAGGCCCATAGTGGTTCGGATTCCACTTTAAACTATAGGTCCAGTCTCGATTACAGAGTTTTGTAATTAAATACATGAACGTCGCCCCAGTGGCACATTAGCCTCCCATAATTCTTGATTTTAACATTCAACATTTTATGCTTATTTCTCTTATTAAAATATATCATTATATAAATTATTTGTTTATTAATTGCAATAATCTTTATATTGAGAATGTATAATACACTATACTTCAGACTAAGGGACAAAAATCTATTTTTTTTTTTTAGACCTGTGAAAATTTGGTTATAGGTCCCGCCTATATTGCATGCCCCAGACCCCACACGCAGCTAGAGCCGGCCCTGACTGTTGTTAACGTATCCAGTCAAAACTGAAAAAAAGTAAGCGACTTAACAATGCTAGCAGAATCGGAAACACAATTGTCATATCTTTATAATATCCACCATTTTTTTTTTAGCTACGACGACAAATCAAGGAGTAGAACCCCCCCCCCCTTTCCCCACTCCAGGTTACCATTCTCCAACTGTCACATCTATAAGCAGCGTGCAGCCACCCATGTAAGCGGTTAATTGCCTCGTTACCACTTTCATAGGATTTCTCCTGGACGCAAAGAGCTTCTCTAGTTTCCTCATATGCAGAGGCGGGACAGGGAGGGTTCGTGGGCGTGCCGGAGTTTCGGCATTATTGCTCTAAATATAGAACGGCGGAAAACCTTTCAGAGGGGAAAGTGGGTATTGTATCAAGAGACCGAGCCTACTCATTGCGAGATGAAAAGTTGGCCGAAATTGAATGGAGTCCATTAGTGGTGACGTCACAAGCAGACGACGAGCTGGAACTGAATCTATACAACGGGCAAACGTCTTTTCTTCCTATTCAATTCCATGCTATTTTCCTCCCGAAGGGGTAGCTTTAATTATAGTGACAGCAGTTATGAAACAAAATTATGATGCGTTACGTACATCGATGTAAAGATTACATTTCGGAGAATACGACTATATATCACACATACCTTACAGAGGATAGGTAAAGAATAACAGGAGTAAGAAACTCATGCATTTTCATAACATTCCACTTCCGAGCACAGCCGAAGCCGGGCCGAAGCTCACCCGATCTCAAGTCGGTCACGCCCAAGACTATCACGCTGCACTATGGATGGGAGACCAGCAGCCTCAGACGATTAAACCGGCGGCGCCCATTGACTGGGATTCCTTTCTGACATTCGCTTTACTCATTTTCCAACTCCATTTATTCTTTACATTCTCATCTGTAAGGTATATGTTATATATAGACGTAGGCATTCTCCGAAATCTCATCTTTACATTGATCAACGATGCACATCACATTTTTGTCTCGTAACTGTTGTTAAAGTTACCCTTTGCAATGGGAAACTCAATGTATTTGAATAGGAAAAAAATCACGTTTTTATTTGTTTAGACTCAGTCCTAGCTCGTCGTCTGCTGTGACGTCACACCAACGGAGTCCATTATGGCCATGAGAGGGAAACAGTATACAGTTAGGGAGAAAGCATGTGGTTGAAAACTGATGAAGGGCCGATCTCGACGGCGGAGTTGTAGCACAGTGCAGCAGGGATCCTGGGTTCGAATCCCGGACTGGGTATAGGCAATATTTTTGCAAAGAAGCACCCAGGTCCAAGCCGGGTGTTCGGCGACCGATTTGATTTTTGTTATTTAGCGTCGCCTTTCCGCTACTTTAGGCTAATCGCAACGTTGAGGATAAGTGGTGATATGATGAAGAGATACACGCAATGAACACCCACGTCAGGATTCGATGTCGAGATCCCTGGCGTCGTAAGGCGTAGTGCTAACTACTTCACCACGGAGGTCGGTTGGATGGTCGGTGACGACATTTTGAGTCAACCACTCAAAAGGCTCGTTTGTCCAGGCAGCCAAAAAGGGAAGTAACACAACAAAAGCTACACAAAGAAGCCTTCTTATCATAGGGTTCAATGCACATTTTCAATAGTTCCTTCAATAGAAATCCTTTTAAATAACACTTACCTTTCGGCAATGCATAATACATCATGAAACTAGCTTCTGGAAATGATAGTTGAGTTGTACTCACCTGTAAAAGAAGATACTTAGAATTACACATAGTTCACGATGTGTCATTGAAAATGGTATACAAATACAATACACTAACTAACTAACTCTCTAGCCTTCTTAAACACGAAGGTTCATGGCTGCAGCAACACAGGCCTTCCATCTGTCCCTATCCTGAGCAAGATCTATATACTCTTTTCCATCACTACCGATTTCCTTTAGGTCCATCTCAACGTTAACCCTCCATCTTCGTCTTGGCCTTCCTACTGGTCTCTTACCATCAGGTTTCCCAACAAGAATCCCTCAAACTCCTCTTTCCCCTCCCATTCGTGCCACATGGCCTGCCCACCTAAGTCTTCTTGATTTAATCATTCTAATAATATCTGGACATGAATACAAATTATGTACTTCTAAATTATGTAACCTTCTCCACTCACCTGTCTCCTCATCCCTTTTAGGTCCAAATATTTTCATAAGGATCTTATTTTCAAATACTCTCAATTTATGTTCCTCTTTCAATGTAAGAGACCAATATAATAATACAGGCAACAGTACTGTTTTGTATATTTTAACTTTTAGTTTCTTAGATATTAAACAAATACAATATATTCAATTGAAATTATTCCATTCGAAATAAGATTATTTATTTTATACTGTGTTAACACAAGTCACAGAGAGAGAAAAAGTATATTTAGAATAAACAAAACAGTTTCTGGTAAACAAACTTTTGTTTAAACAAGATACAAAGAAATTATTGTTCGCCAGAAGCAAATTATTTTACGTGTAATGCCTTTTTAGAAGGCATCGAAAGTCATCCTCACTTCCATGTAGTAAAGTCCTGTAACCACAGTCTTGCAGGGGAACGAGGCTCTGGCGTCTGGACTTACGGCCAGCATAATCCTCTGAACAGTTGTATGTTGTCTTGTGTATTGTCCACATTATGTGCTGAGCGCCCGTTTACAGCCTTGAATTTTAACATAGGGAAGGAGATTTCAATTATGAGACACGTGTTGGTAAGCTGCTTGGTCACGTATAATAAGACGGGGGCAAATAGCCTGCCGCACTCACAATTTTAATTCCAGCGAATCAATCACATTTCGGTACTATTTATCCGTATCAATTTTACGACTTTTATTGAGCCCCTCCCAAAAAAGATGCTGGCTACGCCCTTGATTGACTACTCAGTCTCAGAAGCCGGCAGCAGAGTCCTTAAATACATGATAATTAGTTCTAGTAGCTATTAAATGACCACGAAATATGCACTGCATAATCAAGATACGCACCGGCCCGTTCTAAGGAGTTTAATCCTTCCAGAACACCCAACAGGAAGGAAAATTATTTGATAAAGCTCGTTCGGGGCCTCGAATCATAATGTAGCTTAGTGCTCACTTCCATCACAAAGGTGAGGCTTCTCAAATGGTAGATGAGCAACACAACCCGGGACCAAATTGACCACAAAGTGGAAACGCAGAGCTCGAAACATCACAAAGCAAAGTAGAAGGAGATATCCGAAGCAGCACGGATCGTTATTACGCAGACATTATACCAAACCGCAGTTTGTTTGATGTTGGGAAGGCAAATCCTTCCGAATATCTTCTCCAAGACTTCCAAAAGTTCTGGAATCGAACATCGTTTACTCTTCCTTGCTGGAATTGGCCTCCAGATTCCAGCCGCCCCTTCTCTTTCACAAAGGCCACAAGGAGGCTTTCTGGACTTGGCTATGCAAATCATTCCAGAGAGGTTAGAGAGGGAGAGTTTCGGCGTTGCTTTTATGCTGAAACTGTGGCCATGGGATCCATCCTAGAAAGTTTCTTCAACAGCATCCAAAGTCCTGGATAGCCGTCAAACCAGATAAAGGCTCAGATGGGAATTCCGGGAATCCTTGCGTTGCTTACATCAGAGTTGGTTCAACGCGTGCGTATATATATGGTTACGTTAGTGGGGGATCTGGACTCAAATCTAGCCTGAGGGGGTTGGTCTTTTGTCGGGGAGAACGATCGTGACCCTTCCCAGATGACCTAGGACAAACTTGGCATAACTTGGTAGAGCACCACCAGCCCATAACGGAAAACTAAGCTCCGTATCTCTGCGTTCGTTTTCGACCGAGTTATTGCATATTTTTACTACCTTCACAGTGGCATACTGTCGGGGTGAAGGTGACCCTTCCCAGATGATCTATGACAAAATGGGCTCAACTTAATTGCATTCTCAGTAGAAGCTACATCGGGAACATCAGGCTTTTAAAATCAAACTGTATTTTCATTTAATTAAGCCAAATTAATGGTAATATTATTTATTTCCTTCAGCCTCTTGCAATCAAGACATCCTGCATTCGATTCGCAGGAGGGGGGGGCGGGGGGTGCATTTCAGTAGGTAGTTTCCAATTTGCTTATCTGGGCACAAAAACAAAACTCTTTGTACGAACAGCTATTTAAGGGTCCGGGACTGTCAACAACTTTTCGTTAGGCAATGCTTGGTCAACATATTCAGCCTCATCACTGTTGTTTTCTGGCTTGGAGACCGAGGTTACCTATTGCCTTCAAGTACTGTATCTCCCCAATAGTCCTCACTAAGTTGCGTCAACACCAACATTTGGAGCTTGCTACACTGTGCAACTCTGACACGGGTTGATGGTGATCCTCACAGGACTGTCGTACATGTCCACTCAGACTCCTGAATGGAATTTCTTCGGGTGAACGCCTCCACTGCCGCATGGAACCTGTTCGGATGAACTCCTCCACTGCCGCATGGAACCTGTTCGGATGAACTCCTCCACTGCCGCATGGAACGTGCTCGGATGAACGCCTACACTGTCGCGATTCGTGTCAAAACCGACCAACGTTCCATGGAAGACTGATTGTGAGCTTGCACGACAGGGTTATTGGTATATGAAATACGCACCACTCTGAATATTGATAATAATTTTCGCCAATATAAAATGGGGACAGCCGCTTTGAAGGAGGCCGGTTTCATATGCATTACTCGGCCGCAACTTGTCAACACGCTTCAATCTAGTAGGAGCTTTCGCGCAATCCACGGACAACCACAGATTCATCATCTTGTAATGCAATTTCGTCCAGGAATGTGTTTTATTAAATTGTCGATGGT
The DNA here is from genome assembly GCF_977018435.1 of Lepisma saccharinum. Lineage (NCBI taxonomy): Eukaryota > Metazoa > Arthropoda > Insecta > Zygentoma > Lepismatidae > Lepisma > Lepisma saccharinum. Next base: position 128,180,945 of record NC_139231.1, on the reverse strand, counting down.
GCATTGGAATAGCTCGGCTACATCCTTCATGCCGCAAGCAATCCGTAGATATGCGAATAATCCGATGCCGAGCTCAAAAATGAATATTTGCTATTGGATTCTCTAATTGAAAAAAAAAACAAACGAAGTTACACCTTCATTGCGTATTAGGGAAATCGAAAGGTATCCATAGATTCCTCGCAACGCATGCTCCTCTCTCAGTCTTTTGCATCAGTTCGTTTCTTTATGTTTGCAGAAGATAGAATTCAACCTATTTTATTAAGCTTCGTTTAAGTCTCACTACTCTTTCATGTAATCTTTCCTTCTTTCCAACGAATGTAGAAATTTCGTAACCACGCGTGAAAAATAGTCTTATTGCGTTGAACATAAGTCACAATATTACTAAAATCGTTGTCCCTCTGCCAAGAGGAACAACGATTTAAATAAAATGGGATCAAATGCATTAATAGATTCCACACTTAAAGATAATGAACAAGAGCTCTTCAACAGGTAGATATTGTTGCTACAAATGCTGGGAAAATACAGGAAACAAATATGGTGACAGTGAATTGTTGGTTGTTTCTGAATGGCCCATTCAATTTATCTCCCATCCTCTTCTCTCACTCTCTCTATCTCTTTATCTCTCTTTGCTAGCAATAAAAATTACTGTACAGTAGTACCAAGTATTATGTACAGTGTGTATATATATATATATATATATATATATACAGTACAGCTTGAATGAAAAAGTAAAGTGCTCCCTTGTGCTTTGAACCACTCCATGAAGGCGTATAGGGGGTGTGAAGTTTCGGCTGTGATCAAGTAAGTGGGGGTGATGTGATCAGCACCACCCCCCTGGCCGCCTTGAGGTGAATGAAGAGATCCATTTCCAATCACAGTGAAAAACAGGATGAGAGACCAACCCCTTAGAGATTAATTTAAGAATTGTTCCGGCCACATCTCAAATCTCTCCCAAGAGAGTAATTCCTTAACTTATTGATGAAGATCGATCGTTTCCAGTTCAGAACGGGAGGAAGAATCAAGAATAATGGAAACCCTGAGAATTAGATCACAGAGAAGCGTCATCGTCATCAATGACTCATCGATATAACTTCCGTTCGGACATTCATTTCTAAATTTAATCATTGAAGATTTGTATTTATTTTATTTGACATGGGTTTTCCGCCGGTTTACATAAACGCGACGAAGAGAACGAATAGTGATTAGATAACATTTATTAAGCGACACACATGTACTAAGAAACGCCCAAACTCAAGCCGAAATTCGACTAACTAACTAACTAACTCTCTAGCCTTCTTAAACCCGAAGGTTCATGGCTGCAGCAACACAGGCCTTCCATCTTTCCCTATCTTGAGCAAGATCTATATACTCTTTTCCATCCCTACCGATATCCCTTAGGTCCATCTCAACGTTGTCCCTCCATCTTCGTCTTGACCTTCTAGGTCTCTTACCATCAGGTTTCCCAACAAGAATCCTGTAAACTCCTCTTTCCTCTCCCATTCGTGCCACATGGCCTGCCCACATAAGTCTTCTTGATTTAATTATTCTAATAATATCTGGACGTGAATACAAATTATGTACTTCTAAATTATGTAACCTTCTCCACTCACCTGTCTCCTCATCCCTTTTAGGTCCAAAGATTTTCCTAAGGATCTTATTTTCAAATACTCTCAATTTATGTTCCTTTTTCAATGTAAGGGACAAAGTTTCACATCCATATAATACTACAGGCAAAATTACGGTTTTGTATATTTTAACTTTTAGTTTCTTAGATATTAAACGAGAAGACAAAAGTTTATGAAGAGAGAAGTAACATGCATTTCCTGAATTAAGCCTACTTTTTATTTCCTCTTTAATATCATTTTCATTTGTTAATATTACTCCTAAGTATTTGAATTTGGAAACTGGTTCAAACGAGTTGTTATCAATAATTAGATTTTGATTATTACCTAACACTTGGTTTCGGCCTGTAAGCATATATTTAGTTTCTCTTTGTTAACTTCCAAACCTATCTCTTTGGCAGTTTTGAAAAATATTTTAGCATTATTCTTAATTGTATTTATATCATCCGCTAATAAGTCTACATCATCTGCATATGCTAACAACTGAGTCACAACATTTAATTTTAGTCCTTCGTTAGTTTCTTTTACCTTCCTAACAGCATATTCTAAGGCAAAATTAAAGAGCAATGGAGATAATACATCTCCTTCTTTTAACCCATCATGAATTGTAAATTTGTCAGACACATTAATACCCACACGAATTTTTCTTTCTGTTTCACTGGTGCATACTTTTATCATACTAACAAGCTTCTTTGGTATTCCAAACTCTACTAATATATTATATAATTTATCTCTTTTGACTGAATCATATGCTTTTTTGAAATCAATGAATGTAATAATTTTGATTACATTCCCACTTTTTTCAAATGTCTGTCTAATGTGAAACATTTGATATGTAGTTGATCTGTTTGAATCCACATTCATAAGCCGAAACTCGAACCCAGAATATTCGGTAATAACCATACAAAGAGACTCCTGAAAGAAGTACGTAGTTGAATCGTTGGAAAGTACGACTAGTTCCAATGTGAACCAGCAAATATACAAGTTCAGTAACACAAAAGAAAAACGGAAGAAATAGGTACATTTATTTATTTATTTAGGTAATTATATTTTATACAGTCTTTCTCTGTGTATGTGCATATGTGTGTGTGTGTGTATCTCCCAAGTGAAAACATACCTGCAAAGAATAATGCTTTACGACAGTAATGAAGAGAATTAGAAATAGTAATCTAGAGTGCATTTGAATCTTCATTACTAGGAATTTAAATGACACATACTCAATGTATACAGGGTGTCAAAAGTCCCTGACCACCCCTTATAAAATGAAAGGGAGTGTAGATTGCAGCAATTGGTGAAGGTAGTAATATGTTAGGCCAAGGGGGAAACGTTTTGGTGCATGTCATGACAACGTCCGCCATCTTGGTGACCGCCATCTTGAATACAACTTCATTTCTTTAAATGAGAAGGGGTTACGTGTGGGGTATCGTTTTGGGCTAGAATTAAACCAGAAATTCAGTGGTGAAGTCAGATTTATAATACATACATACATCATAATCGGAATGTTATTTCGTAGCCTATGTGCAAAATGAAAGATTACACGTTGGAAGATGTTCTATCAGTGTTATTAAAACATAGATGGCATGCACTTGTAAATTTTTATGAACATAAAATTCTTCCCAATTATCAAATTCATTATTTTTCTCTTTGCTATCAAATTTCAGATTTGAGATTTGTATTCGTAATAGTGAATGGTCAAATAGTTAATATAGTTCCAACAATGGATGTAAAAACTTCTTTCTAAAAACTCAAATATCATCCGCAAAGCGGATGATATTTCGATCAGTCGAAAATTCATGAAATAACTCTGTGGGCATTATTTTTTAATGAACCTTCATCATGGTCTGGATCACGAAACTGAAGAGAGCATAAGGGTGCATGTATTACCAGTTGCCATTACTATTATTATTACAAACACACATACATAGTCAACTTATCTTCCAGATAATGCAGTAAAACTTTATTAAAATGTAGGGTAGATCGGGGCAAGTTGATACATTGCCATTTACGAGGGACGCGCATGCGCTGGGTAATGTCCGTTAAACAGAAGACGCCGTTCACCAGTCCCTATTGTCTAAGCGTGTGCATGGCTAACGAACAATTTAGTGCGCGAAGTTATCCATCCAAGTGTATTTTTCAGGGTGTAAAGTAACTTTTTTGGATGTTGTTTGAAGTCTCCTGGTGGACTTACCTGAACTGTGAATTAGTTTGTCTTGGTGGATGTGTGTTGTGCCACTAAAAGGTAAGAAAACTCGGTTATTGTTGTTTGTTTTTCTGTTGTCTGTACTACGTTATAGTTCGTTAATCGAAATGGCGCCGGTTCGGGAAAGTTGATACGGCTGAATTGGGGCGGGTTGATACGGTGTATCAACCTTACCCCAGCTGCTTCTAATTATTTTTTTTTGTTTGTTTGTTTGCAGAAAATAGTCCAGCATTCGAGGAGAAATACCAATTGAAACATTTAAGAAAGCTTACGCCGATGTCAAGAATTGTAGATTGTCACTGAAAGAAGTCGCAAAGACATATGAGATCGACAAAATGACTCTTATGAGATATAATAAGAAAAAAGACGTAAACCAAAGTGAGGGTACCATAATACGAATGGGTTACTCCAAACATCGTCAGGTCTTCAGAAAGTGATAGTGGCTGACTGCATGTAGGCTATCCATCATGATACGATATTTTGTTCATGTTTGTATGCTTTTCCTGAATATTAAACTTTAATTCAAAATTACTTTCTTGTATTTTGTCTTATTTAATCAAACTATGTCACATCGTTATCAACCTACTTCAAATTAGTATCAACTTGCCCCATACCAGTATCAACTTGCCCCACGACGGGGCAAGTTGAGACGTTGCGTCCTGCGTTACTAATTAGGTTCTCGTCAGCTTACAAATTATATCTGTGAATTTTTTATGTGCTTTTTATAAAGTTAAAGAGTTAAGCTATCGAGTAGTAACATGTTTTATTTTCTTGCTAGCAACATAAAAAAAATCAAACTCTCAAATTGTATGAACTTGCCCCGCTCTCCCCTACCTAGGTATATCATCTAGGAACTTACAATTTTCTTCTCCATTTGGTCAGGCTTTTCTTGGGACACCCTGCACACAACAAACTGTCACGCATAGGCTTGGGACGGCTTGTGTAGATTGCAGATAATCCGTCTGTTTGGTAATGTTCACGCCCGAGCACCCGATCACACCAGCAATCGACTTCGCATGTATTATTCATATCTCGTTTGAGACCGATGCAACATTGTTTCCCCAAATCAATTAGTCATTATAAACTCATTAAGCAGCGAAGAGACAAAAAAATATTGTTGTTTCAGAGAGGGCGCGCTAAATAGGTTTGGTGTCCCGTTCCATAATCCATCGATGTCGATTCGCAGGGCACATTACGTCGCCCGGTTTTTGTTGCGTATAATTACCCCTGTTATAAGCTCCACTGTGTTTCATGTCCTGGAGGCGGAACTGAGCAGGCGATAATGACTGATGTCCGCTAGTTAAAGTGGATATGTTATGTACAACGCTTGACATCAAACTGCACTCAAGCATATTTGTTGTTCAGCAGTTGAATTCAGGTTGCATCAAAAGTAATAGCGAAAACTGACACAGGGGAAAGTACACAATAATAGAAGCAAAAAAGTTGCAGTAAACATGGGTCTGCAAACGAGCCGTTTTCGAGATAATCGTGAATGTGTGGTCACAAGCCGCCACCGACTTCATTGTTTGTAAACGTCGTCCTAGTTGGTAAAATGCTAATAATATGTGCGAATGTGTGGGTACAAGCCGTCACGGACTCTCGGAAATGTTCTGTTTGATTACAACGCCACCTCTCGGAAATGTTCTGTTTTGTAAACAAAGAGCAATTCCTCGGACCGCGCAAGGAGTAAAGCACTCGGTGTTTACAAAATGCAATCAATGACCGCTTGTGACCACAAATTCATATACATTATTAGCATTTTACCAACTAGGACGCCGTTTACAAACAATGAAGTCAGTGGCGGCTTGTAATCACACATTCGCGATTATCTCGAAAACAGCTCGTTTGTATACCCATGTTTACTGAGACTTTTTTGCTTCTATTATCGTGTACTTTCACCTGTGCCAGTTTGCGCTTTTACTTATGAGACACCCATAGCAAGAAATGAATGCAGGCATATACACGTTATGGCGTAGTTCTAAACTTCTTACCTCGTAACCAAGGGGTTCAGGCTAAGATCCTCAGTAGGTTCGGCCTGATCAGCGCACCGTATTTGTGAAAAGGCGTTCTCGTATGTACAGTCATCGGCAAAAAAAAATTGGATACCTAGATCCTGAAATACTCGCTTCCCTGCAAGACGTAGTGTGTGTTGCCTAACTTGAACTTGTCATTGAAAATTCGCTATTAAAATCCACTCATCGCCGTAAAGTTAGGCATCACACATAACGCCTTGCATGGAAGCGAGTATATCAGGATCTGGGTGTCCCATTTTTTTGCCGGTGACTGTACGTGTGGACTACAGAGCAAGCAGCGACACTATAGCGTTGTAAGAAGAGCAGAAAGGGATGAGTGAGCGAGGCACGAGGCTTCGCAGATGGCGTTCCTGCAGTGGGAAAACTCTCAACTTGTGAGTACCAATGCAGCGTGGCTTTGTAATCCCCCCCCCCCTTTGGCCAAGTATTTTAAAAAAAGGAACTTCAACGGCAGGAAAAAATGGCAAAATAAGGGCTGACTAGTAATTAAAAGCAGACGTAACTTTCCCTTTCTCAACGCAGGTGGCTACGTCACTTCTGACCTGTTCCTTACTGGCAATGGGCATGCAGTGTGTAGGCAATAACTTCACACCACACCTGGTGCTTGATGGTCTCAACAGGGGCACGCAAGTCACTCAAGCCTGCTGTAGGACGAGTCCCGATTAGCCTATTCGAACAATTAACAGTTATCAGTCTTTCCAAATATGAGCCTGCTACGCTCCGATAATCTCTGGAGCAAGCGAAGGAAAACAAGCCCTCCGCGCAAGTAGTGACCTCGAGAGGAAGATGCGGTTGCAGCTACCAGTCGTTGGCAACAGCGCGCGCGGCTTTGCTCCAACCACTTGCTTTCTCCTCTTCTCTGTTATGCGCCGCCTTGCTGTACCACAGATTCCCGAGATTCAAGCACCTCCGCACGTATCCTCATTAATCTATACTGGAGTTCTGGATCCCCAGGAGACAACGAACCCGGAACCACTCGCACCAAAGGTGACAGAGTTACCCATCAGCAATCTCTGCCATCACCGGAATAAAATCGTAAATGCACACGGGTTGTACTTTACACCAAATAATAATTTTAAACTGAGAGGTGTAAGCACTGAAAATAGCTGGATGAAAAGAAAATATCAGGGTTGAAGTATCAAAGATAACAGCTCCGAGTCAATGGAGCCATCAAGCTTCTGTTTCAGACTTGAAAGTTTGACGGGACCTAGTTTTCACCAACACTTTTATACTTTCAGAGACTTCTAGGAATTTCCCCGAGGCTTCGTTCTTTATTTCAGCTACTTTGTAAAAGGGACTCTTGATTCTCTTTCGCCACGCCCTTATCTGTCTGGATCTCCATGTCGGAAGCTGGAACACCAGGCTTCTAGAAGGTAAAACGAACGGCGACAACTAGAAAAGTTTCTCTGCAAATCCTTCCATTGAAAGACAACGGAGTAAGTTTTCGCAAGCGACCATTGTTCTCTTCAAAGTGTCTCTTTGCCCTCAGACGATAAACATTTTGCCAGCAACTTATTTTTGGGAGGAAAACTTCGGAACAAAATCTATACCTTAATCAGCAGGTGGCGACGGTGTTCAATTTTCTTCCCTAGCTTTTTACACAACGACATTCAGCACTCTTTCGAGAATCCATTGAAGACTATCCAAGAAGCCTTTCTTGTAGCAACTTCCATTGTGAAGAACACAAAGGCAAGATGGAGCCGAACTGAGAACAGTCAGGAAATGGGATTTGCCTTCTTCAAAGGGGTCCCTTCTGCTCCCCCCGCCGCAGACTCTCTTCGGAGTTTGGTTCAATCACGGAGAGCCATTGTCAATATTAATGTAGGGTTGTTTGGCTTCCATAACCAACCCCTCCTTCCCCTTAAATTCTTATATGCAGGGAAGAGATGGTTATAGCTTGTTAGGAAACCACGAAGTGGGAGCCAAAGAAAAGAAGGGGAAATGAATTCTGCCGGAAGGACTGAAAGAGATATTCTCGGTTATTTCAAAACGAAATTTTCCCGTCATTCCATTAATTCTACTCTTTTCCTTATCACAAAAATTCCATTCTCTGCCTGAAAATTTTCCAACATTTTGCAACAGTCTGACCAAACCCAATAAGAGAAGAAAAAACGCTGCACCATGTTTAAAAAAAAATCTGTTACCTTGGCAAGATCTCCACAGTATATTTCAAAATTATTTTTTGAACCAAGATCATCTTTCGGTCTCATATAGGAGATTTAAAAGGGTCCGACTCCGCTCAAACAATCGTTTGGATCAATTTAGTTCATATTAAAAAAATGCATGAATTTTTTTCAGCAGTTGAACATCTTTATGAATCGCTTGCTACGGTGCACGATGTGAGAACGTTCAGTGTGCATTTGCTGTCTAGTGCAAGCGTAAACAATCACTTAAAGTGCATGACACGATCAATCACAAATTCGATACGAGAAATTATGTTATTCGTAGCTAATTACAACAGATTTGGTGGTTTAGTAACGGTCCGTTCCAGGATTCGGCCAGGGAAGCTAGGGGAATTTATGAGCCAAGAGCTGGACCTAACGTTACCTGGTCTTGCTTACCCGTTGCACTTACCAATGATCAGATACTTAATTTCTTAATCTTGTAGGCCTCCCCGGTAGCGTCGTTGCCTTGTAATCAAGGGGTCCCGGGTTCGATACCCGGTGGAGGCACATAGTGGTTCGGATCCCACTTTAAACTGTAGGTCCAGTCCCGATTAGCCTTACTGTGCGTAAAGTGGACTTAAAACATCAAATCAAACCAAACCAAATCTTAATCTTGCAGATAAGGGAAACAAATAGAGATTTCTAACATATTTAATTAATGAACAACTAAACCTAGCATACTTACACGAAACGGACACACTTGTCATAAAAAGGATACACTTGTCACATGTAAACCAATACGTGTCTCCAATTGACACTTTAATCAAACTGGCAATTTTACCACACACACGTCTACAACTTCATGGTACCTTACTGTCCCGGGTTCGAACTCTTATCACACGAGTCTTAACACACTTCTGTACCGTAACAGATACTGGCGCACTCTCTATTTCAAGTCTCGTCACACACTGTCCTTCCTTCCAAACTATTTCCCCAAAACTGTAGATTTTGGTGGATCACGTGTCCCCCTGGCCCAATGAGATTGTCTGGCGTTGTTTTGACCAAGTCGTGGGAACAGCATCCCCTAGACGTTCTCTGGATCCTCCAGTTTCTGCCACATGTTCCCTAAATTAGTTCAGCGACGATGGGCAGTGTCCAGTCGAAGGGATACAGGGCTCATTTGTCACTTCTCGCATTCCTTCGTCCTGGTCCCTCCCTGGCTGGGGAGGGAAGCTACGTAGCCCACACAGAAAGAAACTTGGTTCCCAACTTTCCGAAGGAAAGTATTTTCAACATGGAGCAACATAGAATTGCCACATAATTTATAGCGGCGTGAGTTCTAAAATCAGACTGCTACCGCCCGGTTTATTTAAAATATTAAATATTTGATGTATTCACTCAAATTGTAAGTTTAACTAGAATTTATAACGGGATAAAAACAGAATATTGTAGTTCTATCGCCCACAAAAATTTGCCTTTTCCATCTATTTTTCTCACTTCTTATTACAATATTTTTTTGTGTAAGTCCCATGGGACGCGAGATGGAATGGACGATATCGAAATTTGATATCATGATATATCAAGAAAATATCGTCACAAACGATACGATACGATATTTTTTCCGTATCGTGATATCGGCGATATATCGTATCCACGATATATATATATATATATATATATATATATATATATATATCGCCGACACGATGTAGGGGAAAGTTGTCAAAATGGACCGTTGCCTTTGACGAGTACAAATGACTGAATGGTCAGTCAACGAGAGACGTTCGACGAAGTAGGAGTGCTGTTATTGTGTTTCCATTGCTCGTGTTGCAATTATTGTGCTTCGGATCTTAAGCTCTTGTGTAGACTAGGAGTAAGTAATCAAATGTCCTGTAGTATATTATAAAAGTGCCATTCATTAACCACTAACTACATGTGGTAAAAATATGGTTTAGTTGCGCATTTTCATGTAGCGTCATATTTTTATTAACGGGGTATAATTGCCTAAGTTAGACCACCACCTGTTTCAGAAATTGGACCGGGGAAAGTATGGGCTATGGACAGAGATGGAATTACAAATGGCTATAGTAGCATACAATAATGGGGACTATGGCTTCAACGAGTGTAGTAGAAGGTATGGTTTGTTTGGTTTTAAAGCTGACCAAATATTCAACGAGGATGAGTCAGGTTTCACAGCAGTCCAGAAACTCCACAAAAAATTGCAGCAAGAAAGGAAAATCACAGGTAGGTGCTGTTACAAGCGGCGAACGTGGAGTAAATACCGCAATGGTGTGTGCAGTGAGTGCTGCAGGTGTCTAGATACCGTAGACATACATACGTACATGCCTTTTGTGAGCGGTCCAACCTAAGCAACCTGTGGTCCAAGTTAGGAAACCAGTTGCCTATAATGGACTGATATCACTACTTTTGTTTATGTACCCTATTATATTGGTTCCTGCATTTTTTGTTGAAATACAACCTTAGTGACAATGAAGTTCGACCAGTCACAAATATAGGAGTGCGTTGTGAAAGAAGGAGAACCATGCATATGCTGAACATATTTTATTCAGCAGGCTACATGGAACAAAGGAAAACATAAATTTCCGCTGCAACACAGCAATGTATGGTGTCCACACAAAATAAAACATTTTCGTCCATCTACACGTGACATTGAAGTTCGACCACTGTTAGAGGGGATCCTGTTTACCATGGTGTGACGCCGCCCCGTCGGCGAATGACTGTGGCAATGCGTCGGGGCATGCTGCGGACGAGTCGTTCAAGGTATTCCACATCGATGCGGTGCCATTCCTCCTGCAGGCAGGCGATAAGAGCAGCCACTGTCGTGGGTCCCCTCTGTTGCACACGTCGCTTAAGAACACGCCACACATTCTCAATGGGCGAGAGGTCGGGACTCGATGGTGGCCATGGCTGAGTTCGCACGTGATGGCGAGTAAACCATTCTCTTGTCAGCCGCGCTGTATGAGGCCTGGCATTGTCGTGTTGAAAGATGAGACGCCGCCTGTGGAACAGGTGCCTTCGCACTGTGGGAAGATGCCGCTCCAGTATGCGTGTATAGGCGTGTGCATTCACAATGCCCTCACAGACGTGTAGTGGGCCAACCCCAGATGCCGTCATGCATCCCCATACCATCACTGACACAGGTTTCTGTACCCGACGTGCATAACATTTTGCTTCATTCTGTTCCTCCTTCCGACAAATGACTGTTTTCCGTATTTTCCCGTACACAACATTGAAAATGGATTCGTCCGTCCACAAAACCCTGTTCCACTGCCGAAATGTCCATCCCCGGTACATTCGTGCCCACCGTAGTCGATTGCCTTTGTTCAACATGGAAAGGAAGGGTTTACGTTTCGCCTTGTACACTCGGTAACCGCATCGCTGTAGGTAACGGCGAATGGTTCTGGTTGACACTTCAATGTGAAAGCGTTCTCGAGTCCACAGTCGTAATTCGGCCACAGAAACATGATTGTTGGTCTGGATATAGCGCCTAAATATCCGTAGGTCACGCACGCTCAGCAGGTGTTTTCGACCGGGGGCCGTACCTGCTCTGTAGTACCCGTATTTTGGTGGTGTTTGATGATGCAGTGGACGGTTGACTTGGGTAAGTTCAGTTGGCGCCCCACTTCCCGTTCATTGAGTCCATCCCGTTGCAACTCCACCACTCTTCTCCTCACGGTGTTGTCAATAGGTTTGCCCCTGGCCATGGTGATGATGCACTGCGGTTCCTCGGTGCACAGCACGCGCTTATATACGGCGGACTCCCTTATCGTGTCCGTGACGTCATGCTTCCGTCGAATGCGCCACTATCTGGAATTTCCGTATGGGTCTGGTGCCTGGTCGAAGTTCAATGTCACGCGTATTGTTCCCCGTTTTCGTTCTTTACGTGACCTTGAGTGCAACATGCTGGGATCACGATTCTTGCCTGCTCACACGCCTCCTCTTACACACATGCGTCACTTCTGCGGGTCACCCATTCCACCGCCTATGCCTCTGTGCATTTAATCACGTATTCCTTTCTGGTCGAACTTCATTGTCACCAAGGTTGTACATATATGAAGTGAAAGCTAATAGTTTGTGATTTTCATACCTACAGTTTCGGTGTTTTTCTGTGTCTTGTTTTTCATGCCGAAGCAAAATAGTAACAACTGGTCCAATTTCGGCAACTCTCCCCTATATAGCTAAAATGTCGTGGCGATATATCGGCGATACGATATACATCAGCGAAATATCGAGACGATATATCGCCGACACGATATTCATCGCCAAAATATCATGACGATATATCGTCTAGTTGAAATCGCCTGGTCGATATCTTTTCAATATCGTGATATATCATCCCAACACTAGCGGTTGCCCACCCCTTGCTACAGCTATGTTCAAATGAAAAGCAGTGCTGAGAAGCTTGCACTCACCGAAAGAAATCAAAACAAGGATAGGATCCAATATAGCACAGAAACTCTTCCAGCCACTGAGAAAAAGGGGAACATCGGGAGGTTATGAAACGAAATAGGAAAGTCATGGGAAAGAGGGAGACTTGAAATGTGACCATCCTCTGCACTTGCGTGGGATCTCATCAAAGATGCTAACGACCCAAAACCCGCATATCCGTTCTAGGAATCCGCTTACTCAGGAAGTAGGAAGACGAATCTACAAGCAGACGGAATCTCCCACCCTCCTTCAGAAGGGAGAGAAAAAGGCCCAAAATGAAATCCTGCGTTTACGCAAGCCGGAAGGAGGGAAGCCACGAGACAGTATGTCACGTGACGCGGAGGGGTTAATTTAATTAAAATGCCACCGGGTTTGGATCAAGAGAGCGCACCTCGTCGACGGGGTAGGATTCAATCAACGAGGTATATGTTGGGTGGCAGAGGAAGATAATCCGAGATTCAATTACTGCTGCCACAAAAGATCTCTCCCGATTCGAACCTCTCTCTTAGGCGGACTCTCTCCAGCGCTAAGAAGAAAAGGGACAGATAAATCTTGGCATTATTCAGCTTCAATTGCACACCATCAGGGGATCTGGATGCTTTTTGGAAATAGGATGCCAATCAATACGGGTTAACAATCGGGCTTTAACAAACCTAATTTATCTCTTTTCAGTCGGGATACGCAAGAGGGGACCGCTCCCCCGCCGTTCCCGTCGAGTTTAATGAATTGGCTTCATTTCTCGTCGCCTAACAAGCTCTTTGCGCCTTGCTTCCTGTACAGTCCCGATTCGCGTTTTTCTCACTGCGAAATTTTATGATTTATACGCAAACGCGTCAGCGGTGTTGTTAAAAGAAAAGTAAGGAGAAATTGAAAAATACGAGGGCTTTCTAATAATTAAAAGTGAGCTGGATCGGTTATATTTACGTGGTGTATATACTGACCAAACTAATACAACGCGTTACAAAATGAACTTTGGAGTTGCAAACGTTTGTTGCAGGTGAAACTAGTGTCGATCAACAGAAGAACCGAAAGAGGGTTTATTTTTTCATGCATTGTTGAGCTGTTCAAATTTTTGCCGTTATACGACGTAAGTGAGATTACGTCCTATTTGCATATGTAATTCTACGATTAATTCCAAACAAGTTGAGAGGAATTTTGGCATTATCGTCCCTCTAATGAAATAAAGCCTTTTCACTTTAAAGTAAAATTATATAATGATTAATTAGCACTATGGCTGCTACATGCGTGGAGAAATCACTGTGCATTTCGAGCACATTTCAATAAGAATCTTTATAGTTAGAAGTCCGTTCGCTCGTGGTTCAAACAGTTTACAGAAAGAAGTTGCCTGTGCAGGGCAACTCGTCTGGTGGGCCGTCAACTTCAGAGGAAGACCGGAAACGCTTGTGCGCAAGTCTTGTACGCAGCCCACAGAAATCAACCCGAAGACCAATCCAGACGCTTCGGTAGCGAGATTCTGAGCCGACCACTCAACGCACTGGGCCACGGAGAAGACAGTAGCCTGAAAACAACGCTTCCTCTTGCCGTCAACTAAAACTTGGAATTGGTAATAGGAAAAGCTGTCCATCAACAATAAAAACAATCAAGTTAACCACAACGAAATACCGCCTCATTTCGTGTCTCCGACTATAGTTCTTAAGCGTTTATGCCAAAAAGAAAAAAAAAAGCATTTTAAATGCAATATTATGTATTCCAGCCTGTACATTCCTCATGCATCTAGAATACGGAGCATTTCATGACTAAGATAGGGTTGCTAACTTTCATAAGTGAAAATCCGGGACGCCTCTGTCCGGAATCCTGTTGGGAAGGGGGGAGGGGCGGAGCCTATGCACCGAATTTGCAGTACGGTTTCAAGGGTGACAAAGGATTTTAGAGACGATTTCCAGCCTATTTTAGAAAACACGTTGCAACAAAAGTCACAAGACTTAAAAAGAATTTTCCTAAAACTACTTTGTACCTTACATAATAGATTTATGTATTCGCCATTCAAAGTAAACAGTGGCGCTAGTGTAACTCCCACGATGTGCGCTAGATATGAAGTACAGCGTTTGTTTATATTTGTCTGTCAATTTGCCTTGTTCAGAGTCTTAATCATTTCTGCTTTCCCACCAGATTCCGGGACATTAGTGCGTCCGGAACAAACTTTTCTGGACTCCGGGACAAATAATACCATTCCGGGACTGTCCCGGAAAATCTGGGACGCACAGCACCCATAGACTAAGAGAATACTACGAATGCAAAACGATGAGATTTGGCTCCGAAAAAGCTAAGCTTCCGACAGCCACGTTGCGTGTTTCCGAGTATAGTGCTTGCGTTATCCAAAAATTAATTGCAAAATTATGCATTCCTGCTTCCGTGACCTGCACTTCAACATTCCTCGAAGCGACCAACCAACGGGAAGAAAGAAGCGGCTCTTTCAGCACAAGCTCAACGCAACTAGCCATTTTCTCGGATGCGCAGCCTGGGACTTGTATGACAGAGGAGCGCCATCATGGTCCCTGAGCTGTTTCCCCAAAACGCCGAGGCAAACTTCCATCCCGACCGACGCAAGGCACACAACGGATTGCCACGGGGAAAGCAGCTCGGGAAAGTGTCTGCGGTGAAATCGGTTTAAGGGGAGATGCAAGCCTCGCGCGAGGACATATAATCTAATGAAATCTACGAATGTAAAAGCACGGAGGCATTATGTAAAACGAAAATGGAAGAATGTTAGGCGTGGAAGGCTCAATTCTGTTAAAAGGACATGCGGGGCGGTATTTTCAGTGGCTTTCGACAACGGAACAGGCAATTATGGGAAAGGGGGAAGTCCAAAAGCAACAAGCAAGTGTTGAGGGAAGAGAGGAGAGGGTGAACTAATAACGAATAAACTCTTTGGCTGACTCGATTGATTGATTGATTGATTGATTGATTTTGTTTACTTTACTTCGCTTTCTGCCACTTTTGGCTGATTGCAAAGATCAGAATGAGAGATGACACGATGAAATTGATGAAGTGACGCACACAAACAACACCCATGCCGGAATTCGAACCCGGTACCTTTGGCGTCGTGGCGCGTTGTGCTAAACCCTCTGCCACGGAGGCCTGAAAGTGAAGGAGAAATTAAAACAGAGAAACAAATGGGGGGGGCGAAAGTAGCCCAGCCTCCACCGGCTTACATTCAGGGGTATGTGCTTGTTGTTCTTGTACCTGAAATTTACACCAGGACGTCTCATCCGTTGAATTCGGAGATTCAGAACAACGATGTTGATTGTACAAATAATACAATTGATATTTTTAATGCATCTCGACATTCAGCATTTTTCATTGAGGATGAAACATACTGGAAGAGGTATTTATATTTTTCTATTTTTTTTTCGGGATTCGAACCCGGGACTGCCTGGTGTCGTAGCGCGCTGCTCAAACCACTCCACCACGGAGGTTGGTTACGGCGAACCTGAGTATCTCGCGTCCACTTGTGGGGGCCGGAGCTTTCCGTGCGGAGCGAGATTCCCCCCTTTCCCACTGCACGAAAATGTGTTACGTGTAGCAAAGATTGACTTCATTTGTTTGAAGCATATATGCGACGGATGCTAGTAATTTTTGTTGGTGAAATGTGCAACTTAGGCATTCACAAACATTTAAACTTTAATGCAGTGGTTCTTAACCTTTTACGTTCCGGGACCCACCTTGAAGGATATTACACTTCATGGGACCCATAAGCATGGGCGCCAGAAGAATTACTTGCAGTGTGAACCCAGTTATAACCATATTTTTGCTTACATCGAGTACTTTAACAAGTTCCCTTTTGCGCTTCCTTTGAACAAAGTATACATACTTCACTCTAGGAAAGTAAATATATAATTTAAAAGACTAATTTACTCTAATCAAACATCTAACTAAACACACATGATGAAATTGAGAGATGCCGGTAAAAAGCAATGGTAGAGGGCGAATAACAGAAAAGTAGAGTTTAGACTACGTACAACACAGGTTGAGTTAAAATTGTTAAAACAATATACAGGGTGTCCGAATTGAAACGCCCTAATTTTAACCGACTGTAGTACCGCACGTATTTAATGCATTCAAAAGATTTATACAACAATGAATACACATAAGTATGAAGTGTTGTCTGTGCAATCAGTAAATTTCTATGTGTGCCCTACGAGTGGCATGGAGAATTTTGGAGGCGATACTCAATTTCTCTCCAGGTTGCCTGCAGCATCTGTGGCGTAACTGTCTCAATAGCACCGCGAATCCTCTCACGCAGTTGTTCCACAGTTGTCACTTTTGTTGCATAGACCATGTCCTTAACATACCCCCACAGGAAGAAATCAAGGGGAGTAATGTCAGGAGATCGGGGTGGCCAAAAAAATGGACCACCTCTCCCAATCCATTTTTAAGGGAATTCCTCATTCAATATGTTCCGGACTGCCAAATGCCAGTGTAGAGGTGCTCCATTCTTCTGGAAAAGCAGGTTGTGGTGTCGATGCGTTATCTGAGGGAACACAAAATTGTTTAACATATCAAGATATGTTTCACTTTTCACCACCTGGAACCATACAAAATAAACGAATCCTAACTATTTATTACCTATTTAAAACTTGCACAGCTAAGCTGCCATGTACCACCTATCACAGTGTTCTTGCCTGTATATTATGTTTAATATAAGCATTTGAAATTAGGGCGTTTCAGTTCGGACACCCGGTATTTTAGTAATTTAAGGGTAATAGGTTTATAAGACACAGTAAGTAAATTTTCCAGCTCGACTTTGCAACCCACCAAACGCCCCCTCGGGACCCAACAGTGGGTCGAGCCCCATAGGTTGAGAAACTATGTTTTAATGCAATTAAAAATAATAATAATTTCCAGATTGATACATTTTGTTATTTGTAGGAGCACTTTTCGTGGCATGCTCCTAGTACCTCCTTTGGTAAACGTGAAATATTGGAAAACAAGGCCCCTCCCTCTTCCAGCAGAAGAGGAGTTAGTAAAACGGGAACTGGCTTTCCACTTCCAATATACGACCCGCAAAATCCAATAAGGAGTGGCGAACAAGCGAGCTTTTCCCTGGAAGTGCTACGTTAGTTTCCCCGAAGAGAAGAAAAAATGCAAGGTGCAAAGGGCAATAAAAAATGCGTTAAGAATGGTCTGCAAAGGGAGAAAAAAAATTCTTTGGAAAGAAAAAAGAAATTGTGCAAAGTAATAAAAACGACTACTTATTGGAAGGGGAGGCAACAGGAGTTGAAGCATGATGAAATATCGAAATAGTTTCTTCCACGATGATCAAAGGGGAAAGCCGAACTTCTGGGAAGCCTATATTTTAGAGCTCGGCGAGAAATTGTTCCACGATATCGATACGGGCATTGCACAAAGTATATGAGAATGCTGTTTACTGAGGAATCGTCTCCTTTGAGCTTTCAACGTGAAGGATGCCGTGAGAAAAGAAAGGCACGGAAATCTATTTATTCTACTCCGTCAGGAACATGACAAAAGGGGGTTGCTAAAATTATTCGAATGACAGGATAGATGTCAGCAAAAAATGATGAAACAGTTGGAGAGGAATGGATACTTCGAGACCAAGGCATATACACCCCTCACAAAAACTTTGGAGATTAGACAATAGGTAATAGACACGGCCATGGCATGCAACAACACATGATATCTGTCTGGTGGACGTTGTCGTCTTTTCGCCGACATATGCCACTGTGCATATCACCACCAATTGCCTGATACAATAATACTCCAAACTTGTTGTGCCTAATATAACAATATTTCAAGCTTTTTGTTGGGAGTGTGTGTATGTATGTATGTAATGGTGTGTGTGTGTGTTAGGGCTGAGGTGCATTTTACTGTATTTACCGATACCGTAAATCGATGATCGTTCACGGAGTCCGCAAAAATTACACATGCCTTTCTCGCAGAGTCAAATTATCCTGGAAGGAATGCAAAATTCGAAGTTTCCAGTGGTTTTGTAACGATATTGTATAAAAAAAAGCAAACTAAAAAAAATCTATGTTGTGATTTCATAATAGGCACTTTTTTTTAATATTCTGTTGTATATTGATTAATTGATATATTGTTTTAAGTCCACTTTATGCACAGTTAGGCTAATCGGGACTGGACCTAGAGTTTAAAGTGGGATCCGAACCACTTGTGCCTCCATCGGGTATCGAACCCGGGACTCCTTGATTACAAGGCGACGACGCTACCACTGCGCCATCGGGGAGGCCCATATTCTGTTGTAATTGAATGATTTGTTTGAATGAATGATTTGTTGTTTTAACTCCACTTTATGCACAGGAAGGCTAATCTGGACTGGACCTACCGTTTAAAGTGGGATCCGAACCACTGTGCCATGTGCCTCCACCGGGTATCGAAACCGGGAGCCCTTGATTACAAGGCGACGACGTTACCACTACGCCATCGGGGAGACCCTCTGTTGTAATTTTCTAATATTTTAAAGTAATATTCATAATTCGACTTGAATACTGCTCCACTAATATTGCTCAATAACTTGAATAACTTTTAATTGTTGCAATTTTCAAACATCGGTGAGAATCGGTATCGGCTCACCTCTAATATAAAATTACATTCCCCCTCCCCCCAGCCATTCAAACTTATAACTTTCAAGGTGCTGCTAAACCTTTGACCTCCTTCAACATAAACTTCAACCCCCCCCTTTCCCCCGCCACGAATCCTTAAAAAAAATTGCTACTCATCCAAAGACAAATGAAATGGTTTGGCCATGTAAGCAGAATGGAGGAGGAAAACTGATCCAAGCACTTTGGAAGGAAGACCAGAAGGAAGAAGGTCCAGGAGGAGACCAGGGAAGGCGTATGAGGATATGGTGGAAGAAATAGGAGGAAAAAGAGGGAAGACATTCCCTGAAATATAGAAGATTGCAATAATGGAAAAATTGAGTCGAGGCGTACCCAACGCTGTACATAAGGAGTAGAGAAAGAAGAAGAAAAACTGCTATGATGACCAAATTCTGAAAAATTACTTGTACATTCGTGCGATATGCTTTCGTTTTTGTCTAAATGCCGATGACTTAGGTGACACGAAATTAAAGAAAATAAACCACACGAATGCTGACGAAGGCAATCCAAACATGTAATTTTTTAGATTTTGGAATATTCCAGCGATTTTCCGAAAAAGGTCTTCGCTGGTACAGGTTAAAGAACCACTGGCACCGTGATATGGACACCATTTTCCCCCAGTTGTCTTGAGAGCATGTTTCAAAACTCTATACCACTGAAATGTGCAGTTGCAAAATTTTGTAGGACTAAAAGGCCAATAATAAATTCATATAGCTAATAACGGGAAATAAAACTAGCGAAATTCCTGGGGTACAAGGGAGGACCTTTTTCGGAAGACACCCAAATATCAACCTTCCTTCCACGTAGCACACCTTGGACTGCAGTTATCAGACTAACGAGGTACCGGCGTCTGAACTCTCAGCCAGTATAATCTTAAGGCGGACATACACAGCCGTAAAAACACGTCGAAGTCATTAAATTTTGCACTCAACGTAGAAATCCGACAGTATTTGGAGACGTGCGGACGCTGCGCACCGTAATTTCCTTACGTACCCCGTAATATTCCTACGGACCAAAAGTTTAGGAGGCCTTAACTTTTCTGCGTATACGCGTGCGTAAAGGCGGCGGGGGATGGAAAGGCAGGTTGGGACTGGTATAGGAACCAGCGGAGATAATTGCCCTGCTCTTCCTTCGGCCAAGACCAAGCTATTGTGAACAACGGTAATCCGTGTGGTACCACCGCTGAAAGGTCGGTCCCTGGGGACCCCCTTTGTAGAAAGTAGGTAGTACGGGACTACCAGAGCTTGAGCTTGGAAGAACTGGGCTCCGAGGGAAGGGTGTACGGATGAAAATATACGTCGCAGTGTATGTCTCGGCAATCTGACGTGACGTACTTTCAGTGGATTTACGTCCGTATTTGCACGTTTGTATTTGGGCCGCTTTATGTGGGGCCCGTGTAGTGTCGTCTGTATATGTTTGTAAGTGTCACTTCATCCATTTGAGCCGGACCCTGTGGCCGCGTGGTTAGCACATCGCGCTTCGACGCCAAGGGTCCCGGGTTCGAATCCCGATCGGGCTTGGTTGTTTGTGAATCTCTATTCATCAATTTCATCATTTCATCACTCATCCCCATCTTCGAAAATTAACCAAGAGGCATAAAACGCGAAGTAAAATAAACTAAATCAATCAATCAATCAATCAATTCATCCATTTGATCCTCATCTTCGTGATTAACCAAAAGTGGCAGAAAAGCGAAGTAAAATATACTAAATCAATCAATCGCAAAATTCTTGAATAGTAATTGTTCATAATTTGCATGTTAAGGAGCGGGTAAGAACATTGCAGTTTAGCTACACTGCATTGAAATTTACGACTACATTCAGAAAGTGACTCACCCATATCTTCTACAAAATCCAATATTCTAATTCTTGCTTGAATACAGGCATGTTGGATAAACGACGGCTTATACAAAGTAAAGTAAACATCATCTGCATAACGCATATAAATATCTAACAAGGAAAACTGATAGCAAATCCTTCTCTTCATAACTCTGTCCAGAAGGAGGCGATATTCTTTTGGTGTTCCTTGTGTGCAGATTTCGCATGTCTCCGCTAGAAGCGTGTCAGGGATGAAGGAGACAGGAAAAGGACAGGTGATAAACGAAAAAAATGTCCTTTGTTGTGTCGTGTGCGTGTGCACGTGCGTGACGGCGAGCGAGCCTTCAGCGACCGAAATCGACTCGCTCTGTTCTGCGAGGAATCAGGGTTGTCGTCTGTACGTATTCCTCTCATTTGTCACTGCAACCCTGATTTTTTTTTTATTTTCCGCAAGGGGAACGCGGGAGATATCTTCTCAAGAGAGAGATTTGCATGGAAATTGGACTTGATATGCATATCGGGCCGATCTGTGAATACATTTGGCTTGTTCTTCAACGGACATGTTGCGCGCAACGAAAACATACGGAGGTTTTTGTTGTTCTACGGAAACAAATGCAAGAAGCTGGTGTTTTGGTATGTGAAAATTGATACCTCCTTCTCGAAATGTTTCAAGCTGTCTTTGTTCCTACAAAAATTCCACATTAACCATGCTGAGGAAATAGTTAGAACACCAAAACCAGATCAGTTCTCAGAGGTAATTTCAGCTCAAAAGCTATAAATTTACATAAAGTTTCGTGGTCACAAAATTGATGAATACTCCTACTTCACCGTTCATGCTCTATATTATAAAACTTATAATACAAAATTTTATCTCACGTGATGCCCTTAAATGCTGCTCAAAACTATAGTCTACACAGAAATTTGAAACTCTTAGTAAAATTCAGTTTCTTCGACTGATTTCACTTAAATGTAATACTTATCAGTCCTAGAAACTACCCGGCTGTTATATAAATTTTCGAGAGAGAGGGAAGAGGTAAGAAATCAGATAGGCAATCGCCGATTACCATTATCTAAATACACTGCATGCTGTTACTTTTAGACATCTCGAGGGTGATCGCTTCATTTTAGACATCTCGAGTGTGATCGCTTCATTTTAGACATCTCGAGGGTGATCGCTTCATTTTAGACATCTCGAGTGTGATCGCTTCATTTTAGACATCTCGAGGGTGATCGCTTCATTTTAGACATCTCGAGGGTGATTGCTTCATTTTAGACATCTCGAGGGTGATCGCTTCATTTTAGACATCTCGAGGGTGATCGCTTCATTTTAGACATCTCGAGGGTGATCGCTTCATTTTAGACATCTCCAGGGTGATCGCTTCATTTTAGACATCTCGAGGGTGATCGCTTTATTTTAGACATCTCGAGGGTGATCGCTTCATTTTAGACATCTCCAGGGTGATCGCTTCATTTTAGACATCTCGAGGGTGATCGCTTCATTTTTAGACATCTCCAGGGTGATCGCTTCATTTTAGACATCGAGTGGGAATCGTTCACCTTAACCTACCCTAACCACGTAAAGTAACCTAAATACAAAGGAAAAAATAAGTAGGTTCTTAGTGGTATAAGAGTTATTTTTAAAAATAACTGAGTTACTGATATTTCCTTCAGAAAGTAACTCAGATATAGAGTTACTATTTTTTTAAAAAAGTAACTCAGTTACAGTTTCCGTTACAAGGAAATGTAACAAGAAGTAACTCTTACAGTTACTTGTTCTATATGAGATATAAGTCGTAAATTTCAAGCGGGCCGTTCTTTTTCGGAGATGTTCATCTAAATTACAAATATTCCAAAATCCTTTTTACTGTAAAAATATGGAAGAAGTAAAATTTGAAAGTAAACCTTTATACTCAGAAGCAGTGATTTTTCCACACCTAAGACATTCCCCATATTTCCTCAACAACCCCTAATGTTTTTCACCAAGGGCCAACTTGTCTCTAAATTTACTCTTGCATTCCTCAGAAGATACACTAAGATGGAAAATTCAGGATAAACTCCTGCTTTGAAAGAAGCATTTTATTTCTGGATTACAAGCAAACTCGTTACTTAAAAATAACAGCAGGTGTACTGATAACATAGTGGCAACATCGTCGAATTGTATTCAAGTTCGATACCCGGTGGAGGGACATAATCATTCGGAACCCACTTTAAACTGTAGGTTCAATCTCAATTATCCTGTCTGTGCATAAAGCAGAATAAAAAAAAAAAAACGTAGCAGGTATGTATCGTGGCAGCAATGTTAAAACCAAGAATGTGCTAAGTCCCTGAAAAAAACGGGTTTTATATTTGGATAAATGGATTCAGATCAGAGCACAAGTTTCGTAACATAACATAGGACTGTGAAGTATCAATATTTCAGTACTATATTCCAAGTTTCACATTCTTACTCATAGGGGCATCACTACGTTTGTGCTCCAACAGCTTATTACTGTTAATAAGGTCATGTAAGTTAGCACAGGAATCTATCAACAAAATGAAGTCAGAAACTGCACTAGGTGAAAAAGTCCAAAAAAAATCATGTTTTTGGCACTGGTGCGGCGATATGTAAAACCATCAACATACATGCAAAACATGAAACCAAGGGAGGTGCGGGACGACAACATAATAAGACTTTGAGAAAGAGAGAAAATGAAATAGAGTGATGGGCGGGACAAAGTCCTGGGCCGCACGAGACACAATTCCGTTAAGATGACAGCAGCCCTCCCTCACGCGAGCCGGCAATTTAGGTATATTTGCTCCGCTGACAGCCAACCCGCACATCAATTACAGTTAATTTCAATGTACCAGGTTTTACACTATCTACGACATGCTAGATTTATGCTAGCGTGGAATGGTGTCGACAGATGCGTTGCTACGAGACCACCCTACCTCTGCAGCGGTGATGTCAAGCAGAGGGGAAATTCCCTTCGGTGCACCAAAAATTCCCATTAGTAAAGGAAAAATCCTCACCACATGATATCTACCGTAGTGCTTAAAAATTTCCCTCACCGTTTACAAAATTTCCCAAATTATCACTATGAGCATGGAAACACACCTACTAGATATAAGAAAACCGCGACCCTCAACTAATAGAAATATCCCTCTATATAGGAATTATAAATAAGTATTAAGAGAAAGGGAAATTTCTAGAAGATGTCCTTATTTAAAAGGAAAAAAAAACGAAAGTTGGAAATTGTCCATTGAAATGTACTGCATATTGACCACCTTATCATAGGCAATTTGCGTGGATATTCGGACGGGTGAGCAAGGGGGGCGTGGCCTCCCTGAAAAGTGAAAGTCAATTAAAAATTATATATTTCACACATATAATTTCATTTCAGCCACAATATGTGTTAATTATTACATAAACATGATAAATTCAAATTGAAGCAATGTTTTTTTGAGGGGACAACACTACTATGAAGGAAAATGTGCCTCGTTTGCCCCAACCTGGAAAAAAATCTGTCTTGTCCCTCCTTGGAAAAAGGCTTGCGGACGACCATGGGATTTGCCCCCAAAACTCGCATATTTATTTTATACAATTCATTATTATTATTATTTCAGAAGAAACCACCAAGGTTATATAAGATCGACAAGGTTAAACTGGGATATAGCTATACGTATATGCAGAGTACACATGGAGGTCCGTTCGAGTAGCAAACTCAGAAATATACTAAAGCTGATATTCGAAAACATCAAACTCCTGTGCTTTCGGCGTGTATGGTTTTCCCCTCGACGATAATACAACGTCAGTGCTCTACACACACCTTGATGCACGCATGCACATAATACCTCACGTAAAACTGAACTATTATTTCCGTAGATTGCATGACTAGATAATAATGAACCTATTATAATATTAGATAAACTGGGCAGCATTGACAGGAAACAGCTACTTTATTCTTAAAAAATAAATAATATGGCAAATATAAACGTCAAACAAAAACTGCGACGCTTATTTGCTGTCACCAAGAATGGTTCGGTGGCAATTGTTGTCATATTTACGGCTCCAGGGGCTAATTTCATACAAGGAATTACTGAATTAACACTGAGCATAACAGAGTTCTCATATGTTGCTTACACATATAACCCGTAATATCAAATAAAGGATCACATCAAAAATTATATTAGGCCTATAAGTAATCAGTGTTAAGTGTCAATATTACTTAAAAAATTAGCCCTTTACGCGTATTTAAATGTTTATTTAAAAATAAATTATCCTATTTCGAAAATCCAGGGGGAGGGGCCACTTCTATGAAGGAAGGTGGCGACCATCCGCGGGTAGGATTAAACACAGTCGCATAGAAGATTGTCTCTGCTGTAGTTTCGGACGCCAGAGCTTCGTTAACCTGGAGTAATGTAGTGTCCACGCTGTACTACACTAAATATCATACAGGTCACCGTTAGAGAAAGTGGTAAATGTTCACTCTATGTGAGGGAATCTCTGTCAGAAAAGCTAGCTACACTGCTCAGAAGGGAAATGTTTACAGACAGATGCGGGTGGACTAAAATCTGATATCCAAGGCGAAGAAAGCAAAACCGAGAAGGCTTCCGAAGAGGGAGGCGATTCGTCACCTTAAAAAAACAGAAGTCGTTCTTTAATTCGGATGTTAAAACCTAAAAGAGCAACTCGCCACCCAGGAAGCCAAACTGTCAGACATGGTCTCGTCTGCTCCAGCCACCAGGAAGACCAAATATCACTCCCAAGCCACCCCTTCACACCCCCCCCCGGAAAAAAAGGCCCTGGCGTTTGAAATAGGGCGGCACGCGAAAAGATAAACAGAGGCCTTTTCAATTACCGAATCCATTAGGGATGATAAGGGAGCTTGTTAAGCAGGAGAGGCGGGTTTACAACGGAAGTCCACGTCCCTTACGAAACTTTTTTTCACTGTGAAATCTGGTCCTTCTCAAACAGCCAATTCTGACCTCTGGCAATGGCCGAGGGGTATAGGGACCTCAGAAAGGACCTCACTTCTACGAAGTACATCGTGGACTGCACTGTGTGACAATTACTTTTGTCACCAGTCTTTTTTGTAGTTTATGTGAGTGTATTTTAGAATTTCGTAAATACTCTTAACAACTTTCTGTAGCCAGTTGTGCTTTTTGGCTTTTCTTGGATTTTCGGTTCTAGACGGCGAGGGTAGGAAAACAATAGCGAGTTGTGGAATTTTTGACACTAAGGGTGACTTTTACATGCTCAACGAATGGAACAACGTCCAAGTTGCTGACCGAGGGGGAGTTCTTTCGCAACACGTGTGAGGACTGCTCTGTTTTTTTTTTCTTCACCCCCAAACCTCCCAAGTTGACAACGAGCCTGGAAGAAAGACCACCGTCCAGCATTTTTTCTAAGCTAACGAACTGCGAGGCGGTTGATTTTTTGAAGTTTCAAGTTTTCCTTAAATACCCCTGGACTCCAGAGGACCGACACAGTTTACCGCCATATTCAGACCGAACACTATCTCCGCGTCACTTTGCGCGAGTTACGGAACTTTGCTTTGTTTTAACCTTTCGACCGCGTCGTGTTAATTGTCGTGAGAGTGTGATCACAGTGACAGTGCCAGGAATTGAGGCCGTGTTAATTACGTGTTTCACGTGCTCCATGTGTGTTTTTCCCTTTTTTGCAAGGAGGGACATTGAATAACCATGGGCGGTTAAAAACTACGAGAGGGACGGGACCTTCGGGTTTCCGATTACTGCTGCCATGAAGCCAAGAGAAGAAGCCACGACGCCTGCTTAAGTATACGACGCCTTAAGTCAAGAGAACCGCACCACGACGCTTGCATAACGGCGTCTGAGATGAAAGCCACGCCGCAGCGACAACTCGCATTGCCAACCCAGATGAGAGACGAAAGTACCACAACGGTGAGACGGATGTTACGCCGAGAAAAGAAGAAGAGATAGAGAAAAGAGAGAGATGAAACGACGTCCGCCCTTAGACGACCCGACGCCCTGCGTATCCCCGAACGGCCATTGAAGCCACGATCGGATGCAACGCCCCGAGCAGACAGATGGAAGCGAGGTGCTTTTTCCGCCCATCTTCGTCGCCGCGATGGAAAAGGGAAGAAAAATTAATGTTACGTCTAAGTCGAAGAGACAGTTTTCGTCCGCCAGGAGGACAGACTGGCATAGCCACGAGTGTCGTCAGGACGCCGCTACGAGGATCGTTGACATCAACGAGGACCACACCGCCATTGAGTCGGTATAGTATCCTCCAGTTTTCTCTTTATGTGTGAGAGTGAACATTTGTCCACCTAGGTCGCCACTGGTTTGTCATAACACAAAGCGAGATGAAATCGAACAATGTTGCCTGCAATTACTAATTATTTTGGCCAATCAAATCAAAAGTACTATAAATCTTCATAAATTAAGAACCTATTTCGCTCACCCTTCGAAATTCTATAAACGTAAAGACCTACGATTTGTTATTGTTTTCCTATTCTCGCGCCGAGTATTTATATAATTAATTATTTGACTTTTACCGTGCTCTTTGATATATATATAGGTATTAGAAAACTAGGTACTAAATAATATAGCCAACTTAATCATTTTTAATATATCCTAGTTTATATTACAGTCGTTTGTATTATCAGCACTCGTGTACTTGTAATCAACTTAATTTCCTCTTGTCATTCATTTAGTGTATGCTTATTTGCATTGTAGTGCCTCAACAATGTGTAATGTCAATTATTATTTACTTTTGTAACTATGACGCCTAGCTAATCGCGTCTCATTCGTGACAGAGTGCTGGCCGCGCTTATTTACATTGAAAGCAAGCCTAAGGGGCTAATAGAAATCTCAAATTCGAAGGTACACGGGAAATAAACCAAAGAGGCGGTTAGATATTTTATCATGTAATGGTATATTGTGTTCACCCCTGCAGCGTGTGTGTGTGTGTGAGTGCATGATGGAATGAGAGCGAGGGGATATGTACAAGTAATGTGTTATATTATCATTGTTGTGTTTATTTTTGCCGAATACACGTATATATTCGTTATCCTACAGGTGTTTTTGATTCATTTATATGTATGTATACATGTATATCCTCGTATGGTCGATATTTTTGGTTTTAGTCCTGAGTTTGAAGCTGTATAGCTTGTCTCCATTGACCAGAAGATTTATAGTTTTCTATTATTACAATTATTATTATTATTATTGCTATAAAATGAATAACAGCACCACTTTATGCACGACGTGGCTTACCGCCGGAGGTGTAAATAACCGACCCGGTGACATGAACCTGGAATTAAACCGTTAGCTGGTGGTAGGAATCGTGTTTCCTTAACCGGAGACGCGAACCAAGGACCGACGACCGTCCAATCGGGCGGCCGCGGAACCCTGAACCTACGGACTAGCGGTAGAGTAGTTTGGCACCTCGAACTGGGGACTTCGGTCTTCCGGACGAGTGGTCAAACCCGTTACAAATTTGGCGCCCGAACAGGGACCGGTCTTCTTTTTCGCCTTCGTCGGGAGTGTCAGGGTAGTAGTTTTACAAGTGCATAATATTTTTTCAGTAAGCGTTGAAATGTTTTATACGTATTTTGGTATGTTTATTGATATCCATATTTAGTATTCGGTGTTTATGTTATCTCGGCGCGAATTTGATTAACGTAAAGGGCAATTATGTAGGCAAACATCGGCAAGGGCGATATTTCAAGGAAGTATGTTATACAGATTTAGTGGCAATTTTTTGTGTGTGCGCGCGTCGTTTTTATTTTCATTAGGCTTCTACAAGGTAGCAGGAAAGGACCCGTCGTGCCCTCCTCTCTGCATTTTTGATAGGTAATTGTTTGTATTGTTTTTCTGTAGTGCGTTATATATTTTTGAAGTGCAGATTTATTTTCTGACGACCTCAGGTCATAGTGAGTGTTTTAAATATCTAATGAAATTGAGAAGTGAGAAAATTATTTATCGAAAGATGAGCGAAGCACGGAATTGTGTAGTTTGCGGGATTGAAATCCCATTAGGTGAAATGGACCCGTCGAACGAAGCGCAGCCGCGCTGTAGTACTTGTGTTATTTCGTCAGGAACTCCAGGACACGGGGGCTTAGTTGTAAATACTGAATCCACGCCACCTTCTGAAGATCCGAATCAGCTGACCGTTTCCCCCCCGGAAGATGTCGCTCCGATGGAAAAAACAGATGATGCATTGAAGAATGGCGCCGGCACCAACGACAGGATGTTCGAGATGATAAGACAGCTGATCCGGGCGGAGCATGCAGACACACAAAAGCGAATCGAACAGCTTGAGACCCGATTCCAGGAAGTGGTGCGTGTTTCGGTGGAACAAATGACTGAACGTTTTTCCACGCGCTTGCAAGACAGTGAGCAGAAACTCACCGCGGAAATCGCTCGCTTGGATTCCCGTGTTGATGACCAGGACCAGCAGTTGGCAACACTGTCGCGACGGACAGACCACACGGAAGAGAAACTGGCACTTATGAGACAATCCTCGGCACAGCTTGAGGCGAGCTGTCACCAAAACTCGGAAGGTCTGAGAGAGCGCGTGACGAGAACAATAGGCGAGATTGATGACCATTCGCAAAGGATACAGGCCTTGGAAAAAAGAATGGACAGTTTGCACCTTTCTCACCCTCAGCGACGAGAAACGCCCGCGGCTACGAGGACAAACCCAGGTACTTCGGCCACCAGCAATAATGAGGAGCCTGTCAATGAGCCAGCAATAAATGAGAGTTTCCCCGGTGTACCCACTCGACCAGCGACCACCAGCTGCGAAGGTCATTATTCGCCACCCACAATTGCGAGGCGAGCTATTTTTCCACTTGAATACAAGAACCATTTCAAAAGATTCAACGGGGCTGATCGGGTTTTACCGTCTGCATTTTTAGAACGGTTCGAAACTACCTCAGAGGAGCTGTCCTTAGGGAATAATGAAAAGATCCTGGTTTTGCGAGGTTTAATGGAAGATCGGGCCAAAAATTGGTTTGAAACGAATGAAGGGCATTTCACATCTTATGAAGCTTTCCGGGAGATGTTCCTGAGGCACTTTCAGCGGCCGATCCAAGTAGAACGGATGATAATGTTACTGCGCAACGAGAGGTATAACCGAAACGCGGGAGTTACGTACGCCCAATATTTCTGGAAAAAATATAATGAATTCAAGGCGCTGCAGCCTCATATGACGGCTCCAGAAATAATCGCGGCGCTGATATATCATTTTCCTCAAGATGTCCGGCGTCACCTTAATGGCAGTTGTGTCTTCGACCCCGACTCGATGTCGCTGACGCTGGAGAACTTATACCAGTGCTCAGAAGAAGAAGAACGCGACAGGTCAGAGCGCTGGAGTAAGCGTCCCAGAGGAGAAGATGATCGTCACGGCCGGGACCGACGACAGCGAGTTCAGATGGTTCGGCGAGGACAGCACCACGATCCACGCGCCAATGATCAGAACTTTCATCCCTTACCACCTTCGCCACAGAGAGAACAGCGGCAGTACCAGAGAGGCAGACGTGGAGGAGAAAATATGCGTCGACCGCCGCGCGGCACAGAACAGAGTAACCGGGACGGTACCTTTCAACGAGGTCACGTACGTGATGGGTATTACCGACCCCACAGTCGATCAAGGAGCCCGCACTCGGACCGAAGGACTGAGGATGGAAATCAGGTGCAAACAAGAAGTGACTCTCCAACACCTGGCGTCTCCGGACTTCAGCGTTCGGGAGACCGCTCTTAGAGATTTGAAGTTTATGTTAATGGACTAGTTATATTTTTATATTTTACTCTTGTGTCATTATTGATTTTTATATGCGTATATTCCAATGTATTATCTTTTTACGTCCTTTAAGGATTGTTTTATTGTGTATTTACTCATAAAAGCATTTTTCAAGTATAGATTCGATTCATATACAGGGTGTTTCAAAAAAGTGTTCATATACAGGGTGTTTTAAAAAAATGTGTAACCTTCAAAAATCTCCCCAGCCGAGAGCGATTTTAAAGCCTACAATTTTTTTTGAAGTTAGGGGGGCGAGATGTGACAATTACTTTTGTCACCAGTCTTTTTTGTAGTTTATGTGAGTGTATTTTAGAATTTCGTAAATACTCTTAACAACTTTCTGTAGCCAGTTGTGCTTTTTGGCTTTTCTTGGATTTTCGGTTCTAGACGGCGAGGGTAGGAAAACAATAGCGAGTTGTGGAATTTTTGACACTAAGGGTGACTTTTACATGCTCAACGAATGGAACAACGTCCAAGTTGCTGACCGAGGGGGAGTTCTTTCGCAACACGTGTGAGGACTGCTCTGTTTTTTTTTTCTTCACCCCCAAACCTCCCAAGTTGACAACGAGCCTGGAAGAAAGACCACCGTCCAGCATTTTTTCTAAGCTAACGAACTGCGAGGCGGTTGATTTTTTGAAGTTTCAAGTTTTCCTTAAATACCCCTGGACTCCAGAGGACCGACACAGTTTACCGCCATATTCAGACCGAACACTATCTCCGCGTCACTTTGCGCGAGTTACGGAACTTTCCTTTGTTTTAACCTTTCGACCGCGTCGTGTTAATTGTCGTGAGAGTGTGATCACAGTGACAGTGCCAGGAATTGAGGCCGTGTTAATTACGTGTTTCACGTGCTCCATGTGTGTTTTTCCCTTTTTTGCAAGGAGGGACATTGAATAACCATGGGCGGTTAAAAACTACGAGAGGGACGGGACCTTCGGGTTTCCGATTACTGCTGCCATGAAGCCAAGAGAAGAAGCCACGACGCCTGCTTAAGTATACGACGCCTTAAGTCAAGAGAACCGCACCACGACGCTTGCATAACGGCGTCTGAGATGAAAGCCACGCCGCAGCGACAACTCGCATTGCCAACCCAGATGAGAGACGAAAGTACCACAACGGTGAGACGGATGTTACGCCGAGAAAAGAAGAAGAGATAGAGAAAAGAGAGAGATGAAACGACGTCCGCCCTTAGACGACCCGACGCCCTGCGTATCCCCGAACGGCCATTGAAGCCACGATCGGATGCAACGCCCCGAGCAGACAGATGGAAGCGAGGTGCTTTTTCCGCCCATCTTCGTCGCCGCGATGGAAAAGGGAAGAAAAATTAATGTTACGTCTAAGTCGAAGAGACAGTTTTCGTCCGCCAGGAGGACAGACTGGCATAGCCACGAGTGTCGTCAGGACGCCGCTACGAGGATCGTTGACATCAACGAGGACCACACCGCCATTGAGTCGGTATAGTATCCTCCAGTTTTCTCTTTATGTGTGAGAGTGAACATTTGTCCACCTAGGTCGCCACTGGTTTGTCATAACACAAAGCGAGATGAAATCGAACAATGTTGCCTGCAATTACTAATTATTTTGGCCAATCAAATCAAAAGTACTATAAATCTTCATAAATTAAGAACCTATTTCGCTCACCCTTCGAAATTCTATAAACGTAAAGACCTACGATTTGTTATTGTTTTCCTATTCTCGCGCCGAGTATTTATATAATTAATTATTTGACTTTTACCGTGCTCTTTGATATATATATAGGTATTAGAAAACTAGGTACTAAATAATATAGCCAACTTAATCATTTTTAATATATCCTAGTTTATATTACAGTCGTTTGTATTATCAGCACTCGTGTACTTGTAATCAACTTAATTTCCTCTTGTCATTCATTTAGTGTATGCTTATTTGCATTGTAGTGCCTCAACAATGTGTAATGTCAATTATTATTTACTTTTGTAACTATGACGCCTAGCTAATCGCGTCTCATTCGTGACAGAGTGCTGGCCGCGCTTATTTACATTGAAAGCAAGCCTAAGGGGCTAATAGAAATCTCAAATTCGAAGGTACACGGGAAATAAACCAAAGAGGCGGTTAGATATTTTATCATGTAATGGTATATTGTGTTCACCCCTGCAGCGTGTGTGTGTGTGTGAGTGCATGATGGAATGAGAGCGAGGGGATATGTACAAGTAATGTGTTATATTATCATTGTTGTGTTTATTTTTGCCGAATACACGTATATATTCGTTATCCTACAGGTGTTCTTGATTCATTTATATGTATGTATAGATGTATATCCTCGTATGGTCGATATTTTTGGTTTTAGTCCTGAGTTTGAAGCTGTATAGCTTGTCTCCATTGACCAGAAGATTTATAGTTTTCTATTATTACAATTATTATTATTATTATTGCTATAAAATGAATAACAGCACCACTTTATGCACGACGTGGCTTACCGCCGGAGGTGTAAATAACCGACCCGGTGACATGAACCTGGAATTAAACCGTTAGCTGGTGGTAGGAATCGTGTTTCCTTAACCGGAGACGCGAACCAAGGACCGACGACCGTCCAATCGGGCGGCCGCGGAACCCTGAACCTACGGACTAGCGGTAGAGTAGTTTGGCACCTCGAACTGGGGACTTCGGTCTTCCGGACGAGTGGTCAAACCCGTTACAACTGTTGCAGACTAACGAGGCTCTGGCGTCTGGATTGATGTTTATACTGTGGGTACATCAGCACACAGGCTATTTTTGATCGTCCCACTGAGGACAGAGACCTAACAAGGAAATAAAACATGCCTGTTAAACTAATAGTCATAGATTCCCCCTAAGAAATAAAACTATGGAGATAGAGGAGAAATAGAAAGAGAAAACAGGAGAAGAGAGAGATGATGATGATGGATTTGCTTTATTTTACTTCGCTTTTTGTGCAACTTTTGGCTAATTTGCGAAGATGGGGATGAGTGATGATATGATGAAAGGAAACATCCAGGTCCAGGTCAGGATTCGAACCCAGGACCGCTGGAGTTATAGTACCATGTGCCAACTACTCCGCCACGGTGGTCGGCAGAGACGATGATGATTAAAAGAGAGAGAAAGAAAGTGAACAGTAAACGAGAGAAAGAAAGAAAGAAGATACAGGGAAATAGAGGAAGAAAAAGACAGACGGTAAGAGATAGGAACAGAAGAAGAAAGAGACAAAGAAATTAGAGAAATGGACAGAGAAAGATGAAAAGAGAGAAAGAAAATGATATATAACAGACGAAGAAAGAAGAGATAATGGACAGAAGCCGAAAAAGAGGACAGAGAGAATAAGAAAAAAATACCTGAAAATATATGATTTGAGCCCGTTCGAAAGAAATCATCTTCCAGTTTAAATATTCTATTTCATATCGTTTTTCTGACTCTTTAGGCTAATCGCTACGAGGAGGACGAATGATTTACACAAAAACTGATAAGGGACACTGAAAGAGGAACACTCATGCCCACACAAGGGTTCGAACCTGGGGTCGTTGATGGAGTGATTGTGAGTCTACCATTCAAAACGATCTGGCAGGAGTGAATTGTAACCAACACGATGTCAAGAGCTAACCTCCGTGGCAGAGTGGTTTGAACACCGTGCTACAAGGCCAGGGATCCATAATTCGAATCCCGGCCTGGCAAGGATGTTCTTTGTGAGTGTTACTTCATCAATTTCATCAAATCATCACTCGTATTCATCTTCGCGATTAGCCAAACGTGGCAGAAAAGCGAAGTAAAATAAACTCAATCAATCAAACGACATGTCAAGAGGAAAGTAGACACACACACACAAGTGAAAGAAAAAGTATATATTCAAATCTACACGAGAGAATCCCAAGCACGTTCAGGTTCTTATTAAATAGTGACGGGAATGTACAGTCACGGACACTTCTAGGTTGTAACGATTGAAAGTCAATGGGATTGTTACGAACCAGATTTGTCCGTGACTGTACATCGACTTTTTTGCCCCTTCATCGTACTGCAGAAACTTCGAGCGTCTTGCGAAGAATGAAAAACGACCGATAAAGCATAAAGCAGGGAGGGAGGTTTTAATTCGTCCTGAGCATATGAGATTATCCCTATGCAGCAGGCAGATATTTTTTAGGGGGATGAACTTAATGAC
The DNA here is from genome assembly GCF_977018435.1 of Lepisma saccharinum. Taxonomy (NCBI): domain Eukaryota; kingdom Metazoa; phylum Arthropoda; class Insecta; order Zygentoma; family Lepismatidae; genus Lepisma; species Lepisma saccharinum. Next base: position 128,146,210 of record NC_139231.1, on the reverse strand, counting down.
TGCACCAGACGCCCTCTTCTTGAGAAGAATCATTTGTCTGCTCCTAAACCCTTACAAAAAAGGGGATATTCTACGTGTTATTCATGGAAGCGAACAACAGACTTCTCTGTTCAGAGACCTTCGCACTCCACCAACCCTTTCCCGAGGTTTTCCTGTGACCCGATCCGAGACCAAAGGTCAAATCCGGCTTGGAACCGCTGACAGAGAAGATGGGGGTGCATGTCCCCCCCTCCTTCCCTCCCCTCAGAAACTCAATAAATGCTGAGTGGGCAGAATATGGTGTTTTCTGCTCTGCCTAGCTTTCGAATGAAAAGGCGTTATTAGCATATGTAGATTGCCGCTACAAACAGAGCAGAGCTTTATTTAACGGGAAAGTGGGGAGGGACTGTTCAACAAGGGATAGTGCCGAAGCAGTGGCGTGCCCAAGGGGCGGAGTTGGGGTCATGCCTCACACTTTGGTCCAGAAGGTCAAAGGTAGGAAAATATGACAAAATGAGTGCCATACAAACAGAATACGTACCCAACTACCCTTTCGAGAAACCCTAGTACGCCACTGTGTGCCGAACCGAAGCTCAACGAGATTTGTCAGTCTTGTTCTGCCTTGTCTCGTAAATAATAAGATGAAAATTATGGTATAATGTTTTGTAAAGATTTAGATAACTTCGGCTTTGAAAGTATTTATGACTAGAAGGTAAAGCACAAATCTGAAAAAGAAAAAAAATGAAATGGTCGTTCTTCCAAGTGACGGGCCAGAGCGGGGGGGGGAAGGGGAGTTGCAACCAAGGACGTCCAGGGGATCCGGACCCCTCCCGAAAGACTTACCAAGTCAAAATATAATTGTTTATCATTATAGCATTGTATAATATAATTATAGCATTATATAAATTAGCCTCTATAATAGCATTACATAACACTGGGGAACAAAAAAATATTTTATTTTGTGGCATAAAGTTTAATAACAGTTTCAGCACACAAAACAGCTGTGATTGCCAATTGTATGATTGGTTCAGTTGAATTGACTCCAGTTATTAAAATAAACACACCATGGAAAATGTAGGAGGTAAAATTACTCTACGCTTTTCTCGGTAATATCAAATTTTGATAATGGGCTGAAATTCCCTTTAAGAAACTTATTTATTATTTGTAAATTGTTGCTAGTCAACTTATGAAGCATTGCTAGGCAATATATCGGACACTCAACAAAGCTTAAGGAAGAATGCCAAAACATAAAAATGGTTTTAGAAAAAAATTGAATGTGCTGAACATAAGTGGCTTGTGTGTGTGGATTTGAAGATTGTGAATTTTTTACTAGGACAGCAAAGTGGGTACACAAAATATCCCTGTTTCCTATGTTTTGTGGGATAGTCGTTCTAGAGAAAAGCATTGGACGATAAAAGTTTGGCCCCCAAGGGAAAAGATTAGTGGGAAAAGCTAATATAATTCATGAACCGCTGATAGATAGGGACAAAATCATCCTTCCGCCACTGCATATTAAACTTGGGTTGATAAAACAGTTTGTCAAGGCCTTAGATACAAGTGGTGATTGTTGCAAATATATATGCCACACTTTTCCAGGACTAAGTATTGAAAAATTGAAGGCAGGAATCTTGGACGGACCACCACAAATTCGTACACTTATAAATGATGCCAATTTTACAACTTACATGTCTTACATCGAATCTGAGGGCTGACTGAGCTTTGTGTCCGTCGTCGAAAACTTTTTGGGAATCACAGAGCAGAAAACTACCGCGATATAGTTGGAAATATGTTGAAAAATTTTGAGAAATTGGGAGCTAATATGAGTGTGAATATACATTTTCTACATAGCCACATTGACAGATTCCCTGAGAACATTGGTGATTTTAGTGAAGAACAGGGAGAAAGGTTCCATCAGGATATAAGGGTAATGGAAGAAAGGTACCAGGGACGGTGGGATCGCCACATGATGGCCGACTACTGTTGGAGCTTACAGAGGGATTGTCCTAAAAAAGCAATACAGCAGGAAATCGTATAGAAAACGTTTCACATAGTTGTATATATGTGTGTACATATTTTCTTAATTATTATGATCATAGACCTATATAAATTTATTTTTATAAAAGTGATTGTAATCACAAGAAGAAATATTAAGTTGTTGTTGGAAGTTCATTTATATGTATGTCTTATGTTTCCGCCATTTTGGTTTAGTTGCATTTATTTCATACATTAGAGCCAATTCAGGAAATATATTATTATATCATTATTCAGCAGCATGAAGTCGCCCTAAATTAGCTCTCAAACACTGTGCCGCAATTTCACTGTTCCCCAGTGTAATCGATGGTTATTAATTTTCCGCTGAACTTATTGGAAGGGAAGGAAGAATTGAGATCATTCGGCTTTGAAGGACAGTTCCAAAGATTTATGCACACTACTACTCATAATAATATGCATAAAATATTAATCAGAAACTTTACTTTTCGTGAATTGGATCTAACTCCTTTTTGGTTGTTCAATAAATATTGAATTCTTTTTCCATTTGACATTAATATCCTTGCAGGCCAGTTGTTTTTATACAAATTTTTTCGATCTTAACTACATGTAAGGGCAATTAGGGGCGCGATTCGGTACTTTTGCCCCAGCAGTATGCTAAACCTTATCTACAAAGGTTGATTGATTTGGTGTTTTAAGTCCACTTTATGCAGAGTAAGACTAATCGGGACTGGACCTACAGTTTAAAGTGGGATCCGAACCACCGGGTATTGAACCCGGGACCCCTAGATTACAAGACGATGACGCTACCACTGCGCCATCGAAGAGGCCCTTTATCTGCAAAGGGAAATATACTGTATTTGCCCCCCCCCCTTAGTTTTGGCATCTTGGCTGTTATATATGTATTATTTCACCATCTTTTTAACTACTCGTGTAATAATAACATATTAATTGACATATTTCATTAACATTATTTTAATTAAATTAAATATAATTATTTTATTATTATTATTATTGAAACACTTCGTCGGACCACTACCCCGAAATGTACTTCCAGATACGTGCCTGGTTACAACCCCTCTTGGGGTGGTCGATTGTGTTACCTACATGTACCAAATTATTACGTAACATGCAGCTGCACATGGGAGAAACAAGGCAGTATCGATGTCATCAGTGTTTCAAAGGCAACATGCCCCGTTGCAGTATAACAGAGACAATTCCACAGAGGTAAAAACAGGAGAAACGTAAAACCAGGGTTGGCTCTGATTCAGTGGGTAGAGACGTGGCATGGTATGCCAGAGACCCAGGTTTGAATCCTGGAAAGGATGTAACTTTCGAGTCATTGGAGGTTTACAGTCTTCAGCTGCGTGGTGGCAGTAGCATGCATGGAATACCCGAAAATTTCTCGTACCATGCGACATACTGTGTGCGCTGTTGTGACGTGGTGACCACCACTTTTGTCACCATGCACATTAGCGCCGCCAGGTGGCTGAAGTCTGTAAACCTCCACTCACTCGAAACTTACATCCTTTCTGCTTGTATTACAACGAACTGCTCACAGATATCCACATCGACCTCTTGTAGATAACGGTTTATTTTTCTGACATCTCAAACGGATCACCCTGTACATAAAGGTACACAAGTTCAGGCCAAGACTCGAACCCGGAATCTTCAGTGGCAAGGTTACATCATGTAAATGGCTTCGTATGTTAACTTACCAGGAGAAACAAACGTAGCTTTCTGTAAATATATTTGGACTGATTGTTTATTTTCTGCCACTTTTGGCTAATCACGAAGATGAGAATGAGTGATGATACACGTGTGATGAAGGTACCTCCCAAAGAACATCCACGTCTAGTCCGGGATTCGAACCCGGGACCCCCAGCGTCGTACTGCTCGGTAAAGGTACGCAAACAAGTACAGTATTTCATATCCCTTCTTAACATAAGCATATCAAGAAAAAGGCGAGTTACACATCAAAATTCATGTCCCGTACGGTACAGGAAAAATTTCGCAATACTGCGTTTCAATAAAGCCTCCTCGAAAAAATCCACCAATAGCAAGAGAGGATAATATCCTCCGGAGCTCACCGGAGAAGGACGCACAAGTGTCTCCCGGAAAGGTGATTCCGGGCCCAATTTTTTATGGGCAATGAAGACCGGCCCATAAAAGGGAACGAAAGGAAAAAAAGAGACACCGTAGATAAGCGAGGACAAGGGTGCTTTACAAGAAGGACGCGTCACACCGGAACACCTTGCTTTTCCTCTCTCCTTTGAATTTATTGCTGCCTTTTGTAGACCTTCCCTTCCCGCTTGTGTATTTTCTCTAGTGCCTCTTCGTCCTCTTTGTACTCCAAAAGAGGAATGCCAAATGTTACTCTCGCGGTGTTACGGTGTTCCTTGAAATAAGAACTTGAGTTAGAGGTTAGAGTCATGACGCAGCGGATGCAAATCAAGTTCTTGCATTTGGCAGCGGCGTGTATCCAGAATTTTCAAAAGCGAGGAAAGGAAGTAGGGATACTAACAAGGGAGGTTATCTAAGTGTCCCCCTCAGATTTCCATGAAACTTGGCAGGTGTATAGAGAGGCCCAAAGGAAGAAATACGTGTTTTCGTGTTTCAGCTAGAAAAGACGGTTTTAGAAGGCACCCCCTCCCCCCCTTCAAATGTCAAGGAGAAATTGAAGTGGGGATCTGACCCCGAAACCACGTAAATATGGCATAGGAAGAAACAGGGGGCATAAGGCCCCTCCATACGCCTGCCAAATTTCATGGAAATCTGAAGGGGACACAGGGGTCAGAGCCCCACTTCAATTTGTCGTCATCTTGACATTTGAAGGGGGTTTGCCCCCAAGAACAGTTTTTTAGCCGAAACAAAAAACACGTATTTCTTCCGTTCGCCCCCTCTATACACCTGCCAAGTTTCATGAAATCGGAGGGGGACACTTATATAACCTCCCTTGTAAGTATTTTCGAAAGGGGGTTAAGTAACCTTTTTTTACTAACCGGCAATCATTGTGGCATCTCCTGTCTTTGACGTTGGCCAAGGCGGTTATGACACCCACCAACTCCCTTTTGGTAGGGATTGTCCCGAGAGTGTATTTACAAACCCTATAGTACTGCTGAACCTCCAGCGATATTTGGCTACTGATTGGCTGCCATTCCGGCAGCGTTCCTTCAAGTTAACGCTAGATGGCAGGGTTCAAATTAACAGTGTAGATTTCAGATATCCATCCCAACAAGATAAGAAACCCATTTACAATAAGGTTCATTTTTTAGCAAAATTATTTAAATTAATGTTTTAGAAGACAGAAATCATAACTCTCCTTGAAGTGAATGATTTTTCTATTTAAAGTCACATCAGAGCAAAAATTGTAACTACCAATGACTATTGAGAAAATTATGTATATCCAACGTATAGCATTTTAAACATTATATTTTATTATATAAACGTATATTCTTAACATAATTTCGACAATCTTTTACAAACTTTATTACTATATAATCACAAGTCTAATTTTTCCCATACTTTTGCTGTAAATGAAGAAACAAGGGACAATGGACACGGAACATAAACACTTCCGGTTCACACAGCCAATAAGAAAGTGTTATATACCTCTGGTTCTGCAGCACTATAGGGTTTGTAAATAGGCGTCCCGAGAAGGGACGGTACAGAGATGTTGCTGTATTGTTGATGGTGTATATTTGTTACTTTACTTTTCTGCAACTTTTAGACCAATCGCGACGATGAGGGTAAGTAATGATTAGATAGTTACGTTTAGAGGTTTTAATTACTTTAAGAAACATACGGTCATTGCCTTCACGGAGAATGCAGATGTTACCAGCCTAGATATTGGATGAAACATCGTAAGCATCCACAATATCAGTCAAGTCATCATTAGACCTCGGATTTTAGGTTTTTAACCTAGTTTTATAGTGCCTAAAATAACCTATTTTGCTTTTTAGAACCTATTTTAGATTTATGCACCTAAATCGAACCCTTTTTCAGGTTTTGCAGGATTCTTATATCACGCAGAAGAATTTGTTCAGTTTCGTGACGAAAAATTCAGTGACTAACGTGATTGAAACACGCTCTCTGTCGATTTACCTCCCCCCAAGTCCATGGTGGTTTTTCAAAGTTTTAAACAACATGTCTGGCACCACTGCTACCTGCACAGTCCAAAATGCAAACTTCAAATTTCTAAAAAAATCAAATTTGCGCCACTGCTAATGCTTCTGTTGAAAGATCATTTTCAGCATAAAAGGCAGAGTTTGACTATGGATAACGTGGAAATATTGTTAAAAAGTCGTGATGGCAAATACAAGCAGATGTTTTTCCTATTTCTGCCTGTTGAATTACCGCCTCTCACCACCTGCACACAGACACACAAATACGTTGTATATTAACAATATAAAGGGACCGTGTGATTCCAATGCATCCAAAATTTCTAATTGAAATAAATTAAACTGTACAAATGTTTATTTTAAGATGGAGAGTTTACATTTGCCATTTCACATACTCAGGCTCGAAATAAAATAGAATGTTAAACTCAAATTTACTTAATCAACTTCAACAGATCTTATTTTGCAATAATCTTCCGTCTGTCAGATAGATTGTTCTGCAAAGAACGGGTGCGGGGATTTTGCGCCAGTGGAATTTGCGCCGGCATGGATTTTGCGTTAAGTGTTGCAAACCCCACTTACACTCCTTTCCATGTTCTACTCATTTTTTTCTACGAATAGAATAGGGTAAGCCAATAGAAAAATACCTGTCACTTTTCTATACGAATAGAATAGAACTACACTTTTCACTCTCCCTGCGAATAGAACTACACCTTTCACTTACCCTGCGAATAGAGAAACACCTGTCACTTTTCCATACGAATAGAAATACACCTTTCACTTTCCCTAGGAATAGAAATATGAACAGGAATTTTATGGAAAATACCAATTGTACCTTTGCCGACGGAACTTTCGACAGTTGACCAAAGCAGTTCACTCAGTTGTACACTATTCACGTAGATGCAGGGAATATACTGACGAGGTGACTTGTGTTATACCAGCAATGTACGCTCTTCTTCCAGATAAGAAACGTTGCACTTATCTACGACTTTTTAATCTAGTCAACGAGTGGTGTCCGGAGTTAAATCCCAAGACCATAATGATGGACATTTTCAGCAGCACAGGATGCTTGGCCTGCAGTGGATATAAAAGGATGTAATTTCCATTTCAACCAAGCGCTGTGGAGGGCAGTTCAGAGAGTGGGTCTAAGCGGACAGTACACCGAGAACGAAGATATTAGACGACATGTCAAGATGTGCGCTGCATTGCCACATCTCCCAGTTACTGATGTCGAAGCTGGGTTCCTTGCAATCATGGAGGATTCGCCGCAAAGCGACAAGCGACAGTTCAACGATTATTTAGTTGATACATGGCTTGACAAACATAGAATTCCTCTGTGGAATTGCCACAACCAACGTCACAGACCTAACAACAGTGTTGAGGGATGGCATAGAAAGTTAAATTCTTCCATTGGTAGGAGACAGCCTAACTTCTTTCTTTTCCTCGGTAAGTTGAAAGAAGATGCCATCAGACGACTGGACTGAAGGACATTGAGTTAGGAGGAGTTCGTGGAAAGCGACGAAAGTGTGCCGTCAGTTTGGATCAAAGGATAAGGAATATTCTACAGGATTATGAAAAATCAGGGGACTTGACGAGATGTCTTCGAAGCTTGGGGGGTATGTTCAAAGATTTGGATAATGTTTGTCATGTGTTTCAAAATGTACTTTCTGTATAATGTAGAATGTAATGTACTTTCTGTAATTTTAGAATGACCAATGATCATTGTTATGTAACGAAATTATGTTAACAATTATGATTTCTAATGTATGCAACTTGGAAATATAAGCAACAAGTATGATTCTGTATTGGTATGTGTTTATTTATTATCTTCGACGATTTGGAGTATTTGATTTCAGGTTGGCAACAATGCGTCTTCGGCGCAACTTCCCCATTCATCACGCTGTTTCCACGGTTTTTCTTGTCGGCGGAATTTACACCGGCGCAAGTTCCACGAAGCAGCAAAGGACACTAACAAAGTAAACGGATTGAGAGAATTATGTTTTATTTTCAACGCAGCTTTCTTTTCCTTCATCTTGAAACACTTGCCTTGGCATTTAAAAATATGTATAAATTCAATGGGATTTGGACTAATAGAAGTTGCAATTTTTCACGCAAAATTCTCAGAATACAAGGAATTTCCAGTGAGTAACCACCCAGGTATTGTGCAGCAAATTATACATACTTCATTTTTCATATAAACAAGATACTTTTGCTAACAGCACAAGTATAGTAAGTATTACAATAATTTGTGGGTAATTTTGAAAAATGATGTATAGAAATGAAAATTTGGTTAAAAAATTAATATTTGTTTTTTATGCATGCAACTTATTAAAATTTCTTGAGATTATTTTGAAATTTTGTTTTTAACTATTGTAGCTACCTAATCAATATTTTTCAGTCTTTGTAAACGATTTCAATTTTTTTGGGACCTACTTCAGGATTTATTGATCCTAAATTTAGGACCTATTTTAACATTTCTTGAACCTATTTTAACATTTTTAGAACCTATTTTAGGATTTTTAGACCCTATTTTAGGAACCTAAAACCACACTTATTAGAACCTAAAAATCTGAGGTCTATTCATCACTAAATACAACTTCCGCTAATGTTAGGGGTGGCCACTCTAGGACCATGATAAAATTCAAGTATAATTCCCGGTTTTCAAGGTGAACTTTCCAAAAATTCAAGCAGATGTTTTCTCCATTTCAACCTTGCGTATTACCGCTTCTCACCGCCCACACACACAAATATATTAACAATATAAAGGGTCTGTGTTATTGCAATGTGTCCAAAAATCTAATTTAATTCAATTAAACGGTATAAACATTTAAAATATTCCATTTAAGGTGTCATTTCACACACTCAGACTCGAAATATATCTACAAGCACAAGTCACAAATGTTACAGGATATACAAATTCATGAAAAATTGTTAATTGCGTAAGAATTTCAAACTGAAATTTACCTAATCAACCTCAAGATATCTTATCTTCCGTCTGTCAGATGTTCTGCAAGAGACACTAACGAATTATGATAACTGAAAGAATTCTGTATTATTCTCCACGCAGCCCTATTTTCCTTCCTCGATATAATTAAAAATTAAACTGTGAAAAAATTGCCTCAGGCCATTTATAAATTTGTACAAATTCAATGGGATTTGGATTAATACAAGTTTCATTTTTCACGTCTACGGAGAAAAATTCAAGCAGAATTCCCGGAACAAATAATTCACGCAAAATTCCCGGAATTCAAGGAATTCCCGGTGGTAGCCACCCTAGTTCCACATAATTTACACTTACAATGAAACACTTAATTGAAAAATTACCATATTAATCTCGAATGCAATCACTCTACAGAAACAATACGTTTGAATCAGCTTACATCATCGCCTCGATAAACTACTAACATCTCCTAACAACCAGAAAGAATAACCATTAGACAGAATTGCAGAATTGTGTCATACTATGAGAAGTATTGCTTTTAAAATCAACATTTTAAACGCCGCATTATTGCATTACGTAGGGGCGTAACAAGAAGATATTCTTGAATGGTCACTCACAAAGAACATCCAGGGACTCGAACCCTGGAATCCCGGCCTGGGCGTTCTTTGAGAGTCCCTCTTCATCAATTTCACAATATCACCACTCATCCTCATCTTTTGCGATTAGCCAGAAGTGACAGAAAACCAGGAGCGTATATTCTAGGCTACCTAGGCTATCTGCGAAGCCAGAAGTCTAGAGAATAAAATACAGGAGGAAAATCGATCAGAAATTGCAATTATTCTCATATCAGTGAGATGATGATGCTGATTCTGGAGTTGGCAACCTGATTTCTTATGAGTTGGTAACCTGATTTCCTATGAGTTGGCAACCTGATTTCTTATGAGTTGGCAACCTGATTTCCTATGAGTTGGCAACCTGATTTTCTATGAGTTGGCAACCTGATTTCCTATGAGTTGGCAACCTGATTTTCTATGAGTTGGCAACGTGATTTCCTATGAGTTGGCAACCTGATTTCTTATGAGTTGGCAACCTGATTTTCTATGAGTTGGCAACGTGATTTCCTATGAGTTGGCAACCTGATTTCCTATGAGTTGGCAACGTGATTTCCTATGAGTTGGCAACCTGATTTCCTATGAGTTGGCAACCTGATTTCCTATGAGTTGGCAACGTGATTTCCTATGAGTTGGCAACGTGATTTCCTATGAGTTGGCAACCTGATTTCTTATGAGTTGGTAAATTTATTTTTATTCATAGCCTAAGACCACGTGATATAGCAAGATAGCCCAGATCTTGGAGTCAGTATACGCCACTGCAGAAAACTGAAGTAAATAAACCAAATCAATCGAACGTGGTGACATCTAAAGTCGGCCACTTGAAGGCGCTTGGCCGCAGAAATTTCTCGCAAAAATAAAAACCAGTGCACCTGTAATGTAAACACAAATACACCACTTAGGCCAGTCAACAAGGGATGATTTTGGGGTCCAATAAGGAAAAAAATTAGGGAAAGCTGGAACAAATTTTATCATCTTCCTAAAAGGGTTCTTAATAACATTAATTTTGCACCCCTGTACCACCCCGGATTTGGCCGCCATCTTTGAAAAATGGCGCCCAAAATCAGTTTTTTTGCAAATATCTCGCTTGGAAAGCACTTTATAGCAAAAGAGGTTATGATGGAAAATAATCTACATAATATTCTCTACAAAAAATATTCTGTGCATTTTTCTTCTAGGATGCTTCGTTTGGGTGCTAGATGAGCGAGAAAGTTTAGGTTATTTTCCCGCCTTATTGACTGGCCTAACTGATCGAAAGAGAAATGATGCTTTGGTTCGCAATAACAGAGGAATCGTACGTGATAGTAAAGAAATGCTTATGAAATTTCAAGATACATTGTCTGAACGTGGTTAATATGGTTAATGAAACTCTAATAAGAAAATTTGAGAATATTGCGACTATGTAACATAAACTGTGCTTCAATGTATATTTATTTTTCTTTCGATCAACGAAATAACCCCGCAACATCCCTGCTTTTCCAAGAATCTTCTTTCTGCGGCTCTCGACTACAGTTTCTGCCACCTTTCGCATAATTTCTGAACCTCCATCGCGAACCCAGAGTCCCAGACAACAACATAAATTACGCCTCGCGTGATAACAGCAATGCGTTTGTTTACTTTGGAAGCCACGAACCGATTATTTCGGAAATTCCAGAGAATTTTGCAGGGCGCCACTCCCTCCTCCCCCTCCGTGATGTTTGCTTTATGGCCCATCGGTCCTCTCGCACCATGTGTGAGGATAATGTATGCGGGTGTCAGTGTGCCATTAAAGAAGATGGGTCATAACAATTTGTCACAGAACGGACTTCTCGCCCTCTCGTCCCGGTGTATATAGGTTTCCTCTAATATTGTAACGGCACGAAATTTCACCTCAAATTGTTTCAGTTGTTCCGGTCCAGGAGAAAAAAATCAGGAAGAGTAAATGGTTTGTGGACCGTAGAGAACCTTTTTATTAATACGCAACTTGGACCGAATTTAACCCTTAACAGGAAGTATGATTTTTTATTACATAATTGGAAGTATGTGTCTGACAGACACGGAACGCCGAAACTTTTGTTTCCTTGCAAAGTATTACATAGATTTATTCTTAAAATCTAATATTATAAAATTTATTTCAAAATACATACACAACGCAAGTGCTACGTAAGAAAAAATAACTATTATTGAGAAAAACTTTTCTTTTTTTATGAAAATGCAACTTTGCTTGTCTCCTTCCGTGTTTCTCTTGTTTCAGAGTCGTCAAATCAGAGGCAGAGTAACAAAATTTAGAAACGCTTCACTGACATAGCTGATCTAAATATGGGTCTACCCATAGAATCAGTAGAAAATAGGAAAACCATATCCTAATGTCCAGACTTACAAATTGATGTAAGCATAAAAAGAGCTAAAAGTGCCTTTATTTCACACTTATGAGTTGGTCTGTAATTGCTCTTTTGATGCTCTTTGACTTTAATTCTTGTTTTCTCTAATTTTACATTTGTCCACAACAGAATATGATCAATAATGTCGTCATCAAAAATTAGAGACCAAATATCTTCCATTTGAGGATTTTCACCTAAATTTCTAACAATCTTTGTCAAGCTTGGAATTCCTCGTATTATATTTTGACGAGGAACACGTCTAGTCTTTGTTGGTTCTTTAGATTCCCAAGAATATCCTTCCTTACCTTGAAAGAAAGCTGGAACGTCATTCTCTTTATTTGTCCTGCAACTTACAGACGAAATACTAGCTTCGATATTACGACAATCTTCATCATCAGTGGAAGAACCATATGTCACAAGAATGAACATGGAGTCCACATCGGAATCATCATCAGAAAATAGATCTTCCATCTCCTCTTCTAGCCCGTCTTCTTTTTCCATTTCTTCCCACATTTTTGAAACCTTGGCGCAAAAATTGGGTTCACCCACTTTCGCTACATCGCTTAGTTTCCTTTTCCTAGATGTAGAAGGTCCTTCCTCCATAATAACTAAGTTCTAATCATCAACATCAATAATACTTGTGTCCAAAAAACTCCACTACTGGAAGTATGTCCCCAAGGGACACGCAAAAAAACTTACGTTATTGTGCCTCTCAGACACGGTAGGTTACAAAAAAGCTCTTATCAGCTAACACACAAGCGCGACCGACAACAATGAATCACACCACCAAACTAAGAAAAAAAAATTATGAAGGTATTGAGGAGCTCGCTTCACAGAAACATACAGGGATGCCAGCACAACGAGAAAAAAACCATGCGTGTCTGTCAGACACATACTTCCAGTAAAGGGTTAAATTGTGCGAGAAAAAGGTTCTGGTCCTGTTACGGAACCCCAAAGAACTCATTAGAATTTGTGGGTTCCTGAGCCTTAACAAACCTGGTTGTTCTTAATTACTACCCCTCTCCGTGTATATCATTAAAGAGAGTTCGACCTTCCCGATGGAGCAGTGGTAGCGTCGCCGCCTTGTAATCAAGGGGTCCCGAGTTCGATACCCGGTGGAGGCACATGGTGGTTCGGATCCCACTTTAAACTGTAGGTCCAGTACCAATGAGCCCTACTGTGAATAAAGTGGACTTAAAACACCAAATCAACCAACCATTAAAGAGAGTTCATTTCGAGAGACCGAACAAACTAAGCCAAGCGTCAGGTTAACCTTGCAGCAGGTTTTATGTATCAATCCGCGCGAGAACTGAGCTCAGAATCTTCCGTGCCAGTCTTTCCTCAACCGCCGAGCTGCTTACATCGGAGACACTGAGAAAATCTACAGTATTGCCAACCGCACAACACATCAAAACCCGCATGCATGTCAAGTGGATTGTATTTTTGCTTCTCTTTGTCTCCTGAAACATAACATTTTAAAAGTACTTTCTGCGCATATATTATTTAATAAATGTGTCATTAATATAAGAGCGAAACAACTTCTAAACATGAGAGCATGTGTGTATATTTCGAGCACGCAAAAATAAAAATAAACAAAGATAAAAGTAAACAACGATAGGCTCCTCTTGAATTTAATGACAAATTATTGTTTTTGGTTTAGAAAGAAATAGATTTATGAAAAACTTGGTTGCTTCGTTCGCAATACATCCGTTACTGTAAGACACACGCACTTCAAGTTGTACCACCAAAAAAGCATGATTTGTTATTGGTGATATATACAATCAGGTGCATTGTCTGTCGCTATTACTCTGGTTTCAATTTATGAATCACTTCACTAAACCAGGATTCAAATCTTGGTCTGTCCATTTCTTGCTGATAATCACCCTTCCCTTTCTTTGCGCGGAACAGTAAATATGCGCCTTCAACAAAGCTTTCATTGCCGCCAGTGGGTGAAACAATAAGCCTCCCCCTTCCCCTCATCGTCGGTTTCTTCAGCCCTGGCGGTGGTTTTGCATGGTGGTATCCTTCCATGTTTTATTACCCCTTCCCCCACCCACCGAGTTGAAGGACGTCTCGTCCAAATAATAAACATGTTTCTTCTCACTGCGATATATTTTAATACCGCGGAGATTCTTTTGTCGTCAAACAACAAACAATCGTTTCCTCTTGCTAAACTCAAACCGCAAATCATTCAACACCCGTGATACAATTCGTGTGCACATTGACGGCAAATCACCTCACGCCCTGTTTTACTTTGATCTTGTTGCCGCAAGGAGGATTATGCATTTAAAACAACTTGCTTGACTTTGAAGAACATTTCCTTTCGGATGAAGCCCAAAATAACATTCGGGTAAAACCGCGCGCTGAACAGGAGATTCAGCCATTCTCGCCGCTCTACAATAAACATAGGGTTAAAATAGTGGGAGGTGCAACACTGGTATCAGCGATTTCACGCGCTCTGCAACGCATTCAGTCTCGCTCGACTCGCTCTAAAGTTTCAATGTCTCTTCAACGCATTACAGATTCGAGTTGGCGAATCTGCGGTTCTAAGTTCGTCTGCACAGTGATTGCAACCAATTAAGTCCATACCTGCTAATCAATGTATTATTTTGTCTGTATATTACAAATTAAATAACTGTTTTCTTGCAAGTATGCAGTTGTGTCGGAATAGAACCCGTCTCAGTGGAACTATATTCTTGCGCGCACGTTTGGATCTACATATGCTAAAACCTGCTGCAAGGTTGACCTGACGCAGGGCTTACAAAAGCCTTGACCGATGGGTAACCTTTGTGACTAAGTTCGCTTTTTAATATCAGAAGCTCTTAAAAGTTCCCACCACTTTGAACTTTAAGTTGACAGGCGCTAGGTGGCGACACCAATTGGATCACTCTTATCAAGGAAGCAAAGCAGGAAACTTGGTGTTTCCCATTACCTCTTTGTTCAGAATTACCTCGATTTCCCTTGTTGTTAATAGTCAGTGATATACATGAATTTTCGCAGGAACTTTCAACGCAAAACTGTATTATCGCAATCCACCCCGTAACTTTATATGAAAATTCTGCAGAAATAAATCAACTCCATATTATACAACAATAAACCAGTATTAATATTACATAATTTGGGTACAGCGCCTTGAATAACGTAGTGTGGAAAACGACCCAAGAAACTGCTTCCCCGAGACGATGACAAGTAGATGGCAGTGCGATCGACCCAGGTGCTAATTTTGTTATGAAAGTAATGCGGCTTAGTTAGTTTTTGAAATATATTGTGTAGATTTGTTTCTCTAGAAAGGCGGTAAGTGAATTGATGGAAACAGTTATATTTGTGGAGTGATTTGCAGTCACGAAATGGCATTAATTTGGAAAGAAAATTAAAATAAAATGAATAAATAAATAAATAGCATGCGTAACACAAGAAGAAACATCGCAATGTGATTCCAGACGTCAGGTTTTGGACTGTGTGTTAGAGTTTATTTTTCTATGTTATTAGAATATAAATAGTATCCTGAGAGATATTTCATACCGAGGCGACAAACCACAAATGTCCCTTGAAAGCGAGCAGTCGGAAATCAATGCAGCCTTTCGAACCGTAGGGACAAAAGCGCTCTGACTGCACCGTTTCCTCAAGGAGATTTTACACCAAAGCGACACCCGACAAACGATACGAGGATTTCACACCAAAGCGACACGGGTCATTCGGTCCAAGGCAACTTTCATACCGAAGTGACACATGTTGCTTGGAAAGGAGCCAATCAAGAGCAACATTTCACATCGTAGCGGCATGACGGGAAGCACAGGCCAGCTTTCCCTTGGTGAAATCCTCAAGCGTTAAGTATCGCGTGCCGCTTGTCGCTTTGGTGCGCAATCGCACTAAAGCAAGACACTCATTGCACCGCGTATGCGCGAACAACAAACCACGGCAACATGTTGCAAGCTATTGAGGAAATGGCCCAGTTTGAGCGACGCAGAAGCGACAAAGCGACACGTGTGGCTTATCGTGTCGCCTAGATCTGTTGTTGTAATGTGCGGTTTATCGTGTCGCCTATCTGTTGTTCGCAAGCAACGCTTGCTAATAGACTGAAGGCACCATGTCGCTTGTCACTTAGTTGGGAACTCCCCCTGTACCGCGTCGCTTCGGTCTGAGCACCCTTCCTTTAAGGAGCTTTCCGACCGAAGTAACAAGTAGCACGCGAATACGCCATATGAACGTGTCGTTTGCTGTTTGGACCCTCATGTGCAATGAATGCTGTTTTACAGTCTGGAAGTGTGTGTCACTAGTGTGACAGTGTGAACATCCCGTGTCGCTTGTCCCATTGGTTTGAAAGTTGCCTTACACTCATGTCGATGGCACTAAGAAAGTTTTGTGGGGTTCCCCTTGCCGTTTCATGCAATCATCATTATCATCATCGCCGCGATTAGTTTAAAGCGGAAGAAAAGAGACAGTAAATATCAAAAATACAAATGCTTCAGTGTGTATATCTTTAAAAGAAATGATGATGATGATAATAATAATGAACCTAATTCATACACAAAAATTTAGTTGCCAAGAACATTCCACGCGTATTTTTTCTTCCGTATTATTAACGAAAGTATGACGATAACAGGACGTGGTCGACTGTCTAGAATGTTCGTTAATATCTTTGCGACCACTGTACCAAATATCATAGCAATTATCACATTCATAGAAATGCTTCATGTAAAGGAATCAGACGTTGCAGCGAAAACTCCATTTACTTCCATTATAAGCAGTCGAACACCAAGCACCGGGGTCAACACCAGCGCCTCTAGCGGATCATTTTCGAGTGGAACCAGCCTGAGAGCGCAGAAGCATGCCGTTTTCTACACTACGTTATTCTAGGCGCTGTAATTTGGGACTTGCTAAGTTTTTCGGGGATGTCCGGATCCCACCATTCTAGGTATATACGTCCTTGATCTGTCGTAGGTTCGATACCTACCACGGACAAAAATACAAGTGTTCATCTGAAGACGAAAGAAAAGAGTATAGAATAGGTGAAAGTAGAGGCACTAGACAATGGATCATATCTAGTGTTGGGCGATACGTATATCGTCCAGACGATATATCTCGATATTGAAAAATTATCGCCCAGGCGATATCAGCTAGACGATATATAGTCACTATATTTGGCGATATATATCGTGGAGACGATATATTGCCGATATCACGATACGGAAAAAATATCGTATCGTATCGTCCGTGACGATATAACGCGATATCAAATTTTCGAGATCGTCTATCCCCAATCATGTCCATTTAACACTGCACGTTAGTAAAGTATCTGACAAAGAAAATTGCCATACAGTCGAATCGAGACAATAGTTCATTGATTTCGTCTTGTCTGCGGCACAAAAAAAAGACATGACTCAAACGACGCAAAACTGCCTATTTTCTTTGGATGAAAAATCTAGCAAGTTATTACTCAGTGTTTATTTTTTCTTTAGTTCCTTCACATGTGTACTTATCTCTCCCTTTACGTGGTGATTCCACGTGATTGTTTTCCTCATCAAACCGCTGACGCCTGTGATTTGTCTTGCGGTATGGCAAGTTGTCAATTACATACTTTGGAACTCTTCGAAACAAAATCACAGGAACTAGGCTTGGATCAAACACAAGGGCGACACCTATTATTTGGTCCCTTCCAGCAGACACGAAGGGACTTTCAATGACACGAAAGCCTCCTGGGGCGTGGGCGTGGTAAGATTTCTGCACTTTTGTTCATTGGACAAAGAGTATTTGTTACAAGAACAATTGTTGGCAAAGGTTTTCTTTCATTATACCGGAAATCGCATTTCAATGATTATTAATGTTGAGAGTTCTTAACAAATACCAAAGCCCGCCCAGCAAAGAATACACACCATTCCACTGTCAAGGTTTGAGGATATTTCTAATACAGGGTTGTTAAGGGTCCTGAATTTTAAATGAATACAATTCCCGTCCAGGATAGAAAATCAGTATGCTTTAATGTACTCTGGACCGTAAAGAACCTTTCTTATCTGTGAAGTTTCCAATTCGATCCAGAAATCGTATTTCCGCACCAATTTAAATACGGTCCGCTTTCCGTGTT
Organism: Lepisma saccharinum; assembly: GCF_977018435.1. Classification (NCBI taxonomy): domain Eukaryota; kingdom Metazoa; phylum Arthropoda; class Insecta; order Zygentoma; family Lepismatidae; genus Lepisma; species Lepisma saccharinum. The sequence goes on along the minus strand of NC_139231.1, from coordinate 128,128,130 downwards.
GAAATGAAACAACACGCATATAAAATATGCGAGAAAAAAATGTTCAGGCCCTGTTACGGAACCGTACAGAATCCATTTGAAGTATGGGTTACTGGACCTTAAACAACCCTGTTCTAATAATAAATATTGCTATGCGCCGTCTCTGGAATCTATAGAGCAAGGCAGTTCATAAGAGAAGAGCAGCAAAACAGTGCGCGCTGCTGGAAACGGCTGGTAGCTGCACTCACTTCCCTCTCACGAGTTCATCGGTCGAACCCTCTCGAGTCACTACTTGCGCGGAAGACTTGTTTTCGTTCTCTTGCTGCAGAGATTTCCGGGACAAAGTGGAAGTTCTTCTAAATTTATCATCGATCAAAACGGATATTCGGATAGTAACTGTTTCGATTATGGATTCTTAGAAAAACCGTACAGTAAAATACAAAAATGACGTATAAAAGATGTGGACAGCCCATACAACGAATAATCGATAAAACTGTCCGGATAATGCACTTCAGATAATCCGAATATCCGGACAATTCGGATATACGGATAATCCATATATCGGATATCCGGAGAGAAAATTTTATCCGGATATATCCATCCCTAAATCGGTGGTGTGGGGATTGGTAAGGGTGATAAGCGCACCCCCTCTCTTCTTTATCCGAAACGTTTATTTCCTCTTTTTTTAAAGTGAAAAACATGAGAAGATTCCACGTCTATGGTTATGAACGAACATATACAGTACTCGACATCATCCTACAAAATCTAATAACAAGAAAAATCCCATTTGGCGTGCGCCACTTGATTAAGACTGTCTATAAATCACCCAGGTTGCCAAGTCAGGTTCGATCTTGGTCTTAACAAAGTGCAATCTGGGCAGGGAATTCCCCCGTTCGCTCCGCTAATCTCAGATTCCGATAAAGCCCCCGAAACCCCAAGTTGGAAACCGAGCTCTGTTCATTAATCCGGTGTCCGTGCCGCGACAGAGATTTCAACAAAGCTGTTGCTTCTTTTTTTCGTCCGACGGGACGACTTCCATAACAAGTAACTGCCGATGCACCTGCCGCGTGCCATATGGAACAGGAACGAAAAACCAGGATAGAGCAATACAGAGAAAGAGCAAAAACAAGAACAGCGAATGTACGAGGCGAGTTCAAAAAGTTACGGAATGCTACGATTGTTATTGGAAATTGGACTAAGATATGGCACCCTGCCTCTGTAAGAAGTTTCTGGCAACCCTGTGCTCCACCGAAACAGGGGCCCGTCAAGTATCTGAGCGACGCTGCTGAGCAAGATTTTCGCTCGTTGAGAAGATCATTTCCTTGACGCTGTTTGCTCATTGATCAAAATATCAGTGCCTTTGAATAATCTGTGATCAATGTGGCTGCGTCGAGTGGACAAGATTTCGGTGTTTGAAAAGCTGCTAATTATGGAAATAGAATAGTTGATGTGAACAAAACTATCGACATTTTCATTTTCACACCCTTGCATAACTCTCCCAAAACTACGGTGAGAATTTAATGTTTATTATTTGGAATAAACAACACTTTCATTTTAATACAATTACAAGAAATGGAATATTATATCACCTTCTGTTACTTCAACTTCCTCTGTAATTACGCTATATCGCAAGCCGTTCATCATAAATATTTCCTTACTGATCGCCACTCCGCCATCATCCTCTTCTTCCCCTTTGCCTCACGAGATCGAAACACAAAAACATTATATTCTGTGGCTGAAACCTGTGGCGAGCAAGGTTCAAGTTCGTTCAGAGATCAAATGAGCAGCGCTCGCGGAGCAACGCCTATTTGTCCGTGAGCGATCACGTTGCTCGCTGAGCGTTCAGATACTAGACGCGCCCCTGGTAATCCCGTCTCGCTATGATGAAGGGATTGCATGGAGGGGTCGACTCAATTGCAGGTACCAGACGTTTGTAGCAGCGCGCACTATACTAGCGCCAATAAACCTCGGAAAAATATCCACGGTGGTGGATATATACCTTTAAGAGCAGCGTTGCTCCACAGACTTAATATAAGAAATTAAACAACTTGACTGAACATTGAGGACCTAACGAAAACTCCATTTCCGAAATAACTACGTGTGCAAACGAAGTTTTCTATACTTAGCAAAAGGGAAGATATGGGGAATATAACTCAAACCTGATCAAAACATGTTCAATCCCGTTAAAATGTCCAAATATGCATATAGGGGAAAGTCTTACAGTACCGGACACCATCAGTTTATCGGCAATAATTAGAAAATAAGTAGGCGGAATGTAAGTTGAAAAAAAACCTGTAAACGAAGCAATTAGTTTTTCTTAACGTGAATTGTAGCCGACCTCCGTGATGTGTTCATTGTGAATGTACCTTCATCATATCATCACTCATTCTCGCGATTAGTCAGAAGTGTCAGAAAAGCGAAATAAAATAAACCAAATCAAAGAATTAACATGAATTTAGCTATGTTTCAGAAACACATCATCTTTACCAAAAAAAAAAGTAGAACGTCATGAAAATCCCAGCCACAGATGTAACTCTTGGTTTTACTAACAAGGAAAGTCACAGTTTAAACTTTTGAACCATGCTGTAGTATCTTAAGAGTCCTTCTCACGGTGCTGGTCCAACCTCAGTGACCTGATAACCGAAAACAAAGCCCTAAAGGGTGTCTTTGGCAACACTGCAAATTTACGGGTCTTACTTATCGCACACCTCTCAAACACCTTTTTAGTCAAGCCCCGCCCTTCATCTTCCGATGCCAGGCGAAATGCTTTCGTTATTAGGTTAGGCATATTAGGTTTAGTGCTCTTAACATAAATAATACCATTTTTGTCTAGCCCCTAAATAAAAATTACAGTATATTTGTGCTAAGTGCCCTAAACCTAACAACGAAAGTAATCGTCGATGACGTCAGAAGACGAAACGCGGGGCATGAGAGAAGGAAAAAAAAGGTGTTTGAGGAGTGTGCAATGAGTGAGACCAGCAATTTACACTATAAAAGGATTTCTGTGAAAGTTGTTTTTCAGCGCACTCACAAATTCCTGGCCATCTTCCTTTCATATGCTTAGGAGAAAGGAGAAGACAGTGAAAATGTCGGTATGAGTTTAGATTATGTCTAATGCATGAATTGCGCTTGAAATATGAACTTTACGGACATTTTCCGATGGACAATTTTAGTCTCTTTTCCAGTCTCTCTCTCCAAAGCATAAATCAAAACGAATGGGAAAGAGTGGGCAAGAAGGAAGAGGGGGGATTGAAGTGGGCTGAAACTAATTCAGAAACCACAGGAAGAATCATAGAAACAGATTGCGGAAGTACCAGGCTATAGAGCTGACAGTTTAATGGGATTTTAAAATATGCATTGCGCAAGAATTGGCAAAAAGTGGCTTAAGAACTATAAGAATCACGAGCTGGCAAACGTGTTGGAACTGATTGATTCTATGCACCAATGAACTCACCCCCTCCTTACGGAATTTAGGATAAAAGCCACTCGCGTCGTTGGCGACTGGTAACATGGGGCGGGGGAGTGCCCCCCCAATAATTCAGAAAAATGCACAATGCCTTCGGTAGGTTACTGTACCGGCACAATACCCACTTATCGGCTTAGAGAACTACACAGAAGCGAATATAAATTCTTCATCACACAGCACACCCACCCGTATGAAGGCAAATACTAACATTCAGGGCAGAGAGAGGGAGAGATGGGACGTTCCGACGTCTGTATAACATGTTTTTAATCAGAGTTAGCTCAATTTCTGCGTTCTGCATTGTGCTTACCAACGAGAAACTTGACGAAACTTCGACTCTGAAAGCTTAAGGCGCTATGGACTTGAACTGGTACGATATTCACATCCAATTTCTCAGGCAAGCGGCCTGCTTCCAGCCGCTAAGCGGGACGCGTGCAAGAGGAACGTTAACCAAATGATTTTTTGTTTTCGTACATTTGAGAAACCAATAGAAGTTTTTTTTATATATCGGCAAGCGACATTGGGTTTTCACACCGAACTGACAATCGAAACGGGGGTTTTTACACCGAACTGACAATCGACACAGGGATTTCACACCGAACTGACAAGCGACACGGGCATATCACACAGAACTGACAAGCGATACGGGGTTCTCGCACCGAACTGACAATTAACACGGGGTTTTCACACCGGACTGACACACGACACGGGGGTTTCACACCGGACTGACACACGACACGGGGATTTCACAACGAACTGACAAGCGACACGGGGATATCACACCGAACTGACAAGCGATACGGGGGTCTCACACTGAACTGACAATTGACAGAGGGTTTTCACACCGGACTGGCACACGACACGGGGTTTTCACACCGGACTGACAGACGACACGGGGTTTTCACACTGAACTGATAAACGACACGGGGTTTTCACACCAAAGTGACAAACGACACGGGGTTTTCACACCGAACTGACAATCGAAACGGGGTTTTCACACCGAACTTACAAACGACACGGGGTTTTCACACCAAAGTGACAAACGACACGGGGTTTTCACACCGAACTGACAATCGAAACGGTATTTTCACACCGAGCTGACAAATGAAACGGGGTTTTCACACCGAACTTACAAACGACTCGGGGTTTTCACAATAAAGTGACAAGCGACACGGGGTTTTCACCCCGAACTGACAAGTAACACAGGTTTTTCACCCCGAACTGACAAGCGACACAGACCCCTCCAGTCTGTAAAAGAAAAAAATACAACAGACCGATGATACACGATGCACGCTATTGATGAAACGACCAAGTCAAAGTGATAGCAAGCGACAACTCCGAATGGGTTTTACTACAGCAACAGCATCTTTTGTGATCGGCTCCTGTCTTCCCGTTGCGAAAAACAGTGTCTAACAACTGACAATTGCTTCAGATTCAGACAATTCAGATCAACTCTGAAATTCCGTCGACGGGAATATAGATTTCTTTTGGCTGAAAGCACAATAAATGTAAACGCACTTCAAGAGAGAACAGAATAATTCACGAGAATTGGCGAAGAGGAGAAAACATGCTCAGAATGTACACGACATCGGTGGAATACTTGAAGTGCCGAAAATGATTTCGAAGGGAAGAGTACATCTTTCTCCAAGCCGTTCTTAATTTTTTTCCAGAAGGGGACAGAAAAATCGAATACTGGAACAATTCGATTCTTGTAATATTTTCATGCAGTAAAAAAAAAAACTGATGGGACACTGACAGCGTTGCAAAAACAAATTGTAAAGGAAAAAAAGCGAGTTCACATTCGAGGAGTTAGATTTACGAAGACGCAGGAACCTTTCTCCGTGACTTAGTTAAGATCATAACACACTCGTAAGCTAAGGGTCTTTGGTTCGAATACCGCTTTATTGACTGGACATTGAAAGAATGACAGAGAGCTATGCAGGTCAACTTTGCCGAACTTGGTATTTCAAGTTCGCACCTCACCACAGAGTTAGACAACATCACGTGGAGAAGCGATTATCTTAGAATGTAAGTGTGCCTCATTTTACTGCGGATTACTGAACATCTTCACATATGGATTTCATACGATACGGACGACACTCGTGTCAGAGTGCTCCACGACGACAAGGGTCCCGGGTTCGAATCCCGGCCTGGGCGTGGGTGTTCCTTCATGAATGTTATTATATCATCACTCATCCTCATCGTCGTGGTTACGCAAAAGTGACAGAAAAGCGACGCTAAATAACAACAATCATAGTGCGTTAATAAAGACAAATATAAGAATTTTCAATACAAATGTAAAATCAGTTTTACTGTATGCGTGCGAAACATTGAAAACCACACAAGCTAACCCAAAAAGGGGCTACATCAGTATTGCGCACACTTTTCCGGTTTTATCAGTGGTATCTGATAAAGCCGTTGACAAGCTGTCACAATGTACAGGATTGCGCACAAAAAAACGAGGCCATGTTGTCAGATGTAAAATGTTCTCAAGCCGTTCTCACTTCTGTTGTGTTTGTTTGTGTGTGTGTGTGTGTGTGTGTGTGTGTGTGTTTGTGTGTGTGTGGACTTACACGTGTCTTCGTATAATGTTAATGTAACTGGTTTAGATCTGAATAAAGGCATTTTATCAGCACCTTTTTCAAAACCTTTTTGAAACCCTTTTTCCCCTTTTCCGACCATAATCTTGCACTTTAAAATCCTTTCCCTAGCTATAACAAATCTCATACATCCAAATATAAAAATATGGAGCTAAGAAAATTTAAAGTAAACCTTTATAAAAAAATTACATGACGCGAAACATTTGATCGCAAGAAATGTTAAGTAAATGTGTGTGGGTAAATGTAGAAGAAATTAAGAATAACATTTTATTTCACTATTTTCTAGCAAACAGTTATATTTGTTCGTTGCTGTTGTAACGTGCAATGAAGAAATTAAAAGAAATTAATAATTTCGTTACTCGACACCTAAAAAACTAAGTTACTCATTTCAAACTGTAAGTATAGTGTAACTTCTAACTGTGAGTACTATTTTTTGTTGTAACGTCAATGGTTGTATCAGATTAGACTACTACGTGAAACAATAGTCTAGTGAGAATTCAAACATGTTCATTTGAATGATTACTTGGCAAGGTTAGGTAACAAACTTAACCCACTGTGGAGAACAATATCAAAACAAATTGAACCTATTCTTAGCGTGTCCTTCATTTCAGGCTCAGAGATATAACGTACCGAGTGTTCATAAGAAACAAAGTCCATTTCCCAATAGCTATACCATCCTTACATTCCTATCCTACAAATAGTACAATGTGAGTATTGTATCACTGTCAGAAGATGAACTAACCATGACACAGAAAAATCGTAACAGATAAGTGTTTAAAAACGTGTACATTAAACTTCGATGTAACAAGATCAACTCAATTATCCTACAATGTAAGAAACGTGCAATATTTATGTTTAAAAGGGATAATAGTTACAAACCTCAAAATAAGGGAGTGTGGTTCAAACACAGTTATAAAAAAGCTATTACGTTCGTAAACATAAGCAGCCCAAAGCCCTTGCGTTGATAAACAACTCCACCTTCAGTTTTTATTTTAAACTGCAACTCCTTGCTTGTCATCAATTATAAAAAGTCTAAGATGATAATCATTGGAAGATGACTTACCTTGCGATTGGACCGGTGTTTTTTCGGTGACCTCATCAGTCTCGTGAACATTATCGTGCTGAGTCGAACCGTACCACGTGACCCAGGAGGCAAAGACAGTGGGACCGAACAGGATCAACAGTCCACAAACCACAGGTATCGAGTGTCTCATCGTCAACAGTTTTTACAAATTGTTACCACTTGGAGAAGAAAATATGAAGAAGTTTCTAGCTCGATAAATGTTCTCAATAGAAAACGGGTTTCATGTTGAACATAGGTGTAGTGTCCAGCACTGACGTGTTCACACGTTCTGACATTTAAGACTAAGTCCACAGTGTGAAGGTGTCAAAAATAAAAAAAACACTGGTTATCTTGTAGACACGTGACAAGTATTCTCTTCCGTTGTACAGCACAGAGACAGCGCCCCCTGTTCGACTGCACGAGCAGGTTGAATGCAACTACGTCGTCTGCTATCGCCACAGAGCACGAGAGTTATCGTCTTTATCGCAGGGCTTGAACAGTCCAACTTCCGCTCATGGTGTCAAGCAACGCACTGAACGGACCACCTACGTGTTCACAGCACTAGTTCGCCTCCTTCCACCCCCTTCCCGATCTCCCTTGGCACATAACATTGAAACATTTTAACGAACCCACCCCCACCAACGGTGCCGAGTCGCTCGTCTCTCTCCCCTTGTGGAAATCTGTGGCGCTGTAGTCGCGCGTCGGGACTGCGAACTAAAGTGACTTGGCGAGCGTGCGAGAGAGTAGGGGGAAGAAAGGTGAGTTTGCGCCGTCCTCGGGCATGCGCAGGGTATTTTGCGAGATCAATACCAACCGACCCTGACTGAGAAACCGAGAGAGAGCGAGAGAGTAGTCTGGGATAGGGGAGGGAGGAGAGGGGGATGGGGGCGAAAGAAGCGATGAATGGGTGGATTTAGGATCATACCGGAGGAGGGAAAACATCACTGGCGATGCGAATGAGCAGAGAAAAATTTCGGAGATTACCACATGCGGTTCAAACGAAAAGGGACATCCGAATTGTGGGAGTTGTGTTTGCGACTCTGTGATCATTCATTGCGAGGAATGAGTTTTCCACCCCACCACACTCCCTTGTTGTTCTTTCGATTTTGAATTTTGCTGTTTCCCAAGGATTGCGTTATCTTTTCATGTCATGAAAACGCTGCTCGTAGGCCAGGGGCGTACCAACACAAAGAGGGGATGAACTTTTTACACTTCGACACTTTCGCGCAAAACGATTCACTGCAATTCATTTACAACTCTACATTACACTGACATTCTAATTCAAACGACACACAAATGAACAGATGCTTACACAACTTACAAGTTGAATTTCATAATATACAAGTTCTGTTGCTAACATTAAAAAATACTTTAAACTTCTTCATATTATTGAAATAATCAGTTACAAATGTAACGTGCATTTAAACACAAGACATTACAATAAATCAATCTTTCCTACTCAACGAAAATAAATCGAAATCAAATCAACAACAATATTTATACAGCACTCTTGAACTCTGAGAGTCCCTGTACACATGTACAATAGAAGAGAAATAAATGCTTCTTATTTGCGAGTGTAGTAAAGAGTCACACATTGTCATTTCATTTAATCCCATATTTTCACTGACGGTATTAATTTATAGGATGTATATTTGACACCGGAAGCAAGATTACCGTTCTAAAG